>NW_025335972.1:10597-20956 GCF_004798865.1 Varanus komodoensis
AGGATTTGACAAATTCCACAGAAAGACAAATGGGAAGGAGTCTGGAAGGGATGCAGGATTTCCCCCACTTCTCCTCTTCATCCTGGCTTGGCAGGCCCTCCGTGATGCAAGAGGAAGAGAGGAGGGAAACTGCCGCGTGCAGACGCCACCCAGTTCGTGCAGCTCTCCCTGCTTTCTGCGGTTAACATGGTTCCGGGATACATCATGGCTGCCATTTCCTTTTTCATTCCAGGTGCTGCTCAATTGTTTTACGAAGCTGAAAACAGCTTGCTGTGGTTTTGAAAGATCCGCCACTATCGACCTCAAAAAATTGCATAACCAAAGCAAGAACCTCGAAGAATGAAACAATTTGCTGGGGGAACACCAAAATCTGCCTCAGTCATGAGTTCACTTCATGCCTTTCCTCCACTTCTACAATTCCCGCCAGGATTTCTGTTTTTCAATTTTTTTATTTTGGAAGCAAAACAAGCATAAACAGAGCAAGTTAAAATACACAAGCTTGCCACGGGACTTTGATGCAGATCCAGCCAATCAGCCCCTGAAATCGCCCCTTCACCACACCATAAAAATGCAATACCAAAAATAAAAAACCCTGAATCCCTACAACAAGAGACCCTCCAAGCACTTCTGATCCACTTCAGCCTTCCCAGACTTCTTTGAACACCTCAGAACCACTTATCCAGCTGCACGTGCCTCGAACAACCTCCTAAACAGCATCCTCCATCAGTCCCTTTCTCCATCCTTCAACTGTTGAGGGCTTCCGTGGTCTCCATCCAGAGCCAGCTCCAGTCCTAACTCTAACTTTTCCCCTGAAAGGCTCATGAAAAACTGCTTTGATTACCTCAAAAGAAACATTCAATGTATCGACATTTACTGATAAGATTTTCATTCTGCCCCTAAACCTATGCCTAGGGAGTTCCCCCTTTACAGATCCATCATCAGCTTCCCAGTATCCAGTTCAGATTCCCTTCCCTTCCCTTCCCCTCTGCACTTCCACATCTCACATATCTTCTTACCTTAAAATAAGCTACAGTGGGACAGTACAGCTTGAAGAAGCAGAGTTAGAGGAAGAGAGTGAAGAAAGAAGGAAAGAAAGAGGAAAAAAACATGGAGAAGATAATGGGAGTGGGGGGAAGGGGAAGAAAAAGGGAAAGGACAAAAGTGGATAATGCTAGTGAAGCAGGCTTCTGCCAGTATTAGAATTATTACTCCCATTCTATCTCTTCTAAAGCGTTAGTTTGAATTAGATGGTGAAGAAGACGCATTGTTCCAGCTTTCGTAGCCAGGGGCCTTGACTTCCCATCTACTCCTGGTCCAATAGGCAGAGCTAATGGTCTTCTTCTCATAGTATGTCGTGTTTGTTCTTTGTTCTTTAGGATTATTAATCTTTTGTTCTTAAGAGAGGCTGGGGCCAGAGAAAAACCCTGACGNCTCAGTTCGAATCCAAGGCAAACCATTCAGCATCACAGTAGTCCAAGTCTATGCCCCAACCACTGGTGCTGAAGAGGCTGAAGTTGACCAGTTCTATGAAGGCCTACAACACCTTCTAGAATTACACCAAAAAATGATGTCCTTATCATCATGGGGGATTGGAAAGGTAAAGTAGGAACCCAAAAGATAACTGGAATAACAGGCAAGTTTGGCCTTGGAGTACAAAATGAAGCAGGGCACAGGCTGGTAGAATTCTGTCAAGAGAATATGATGGTCATAGCCAACACTCTTTTCCAACAACCCAAGAGACAACTCTACACATGGACATCACCAGATGTTCAACACAGAAATCAGATTGACTATGGGCTCTGCAGCCAAAGATGGAGAAGCTCTATACAGTCAGTAAAAACTAGACCAGGACCTGACTGTGGCTCAGATCATGAGCTTCTTGTTGCAAAATTTAGGCTTAAATGGAAGAAAGTAGGGAAAAGCACTAGGCCACTCAGGTATGACCTAAATCATATCCCTGATGAATATACAGTAGAGGTGACAAACAGATTTAAGGAATTAGATCTGATAGACAGAGTGCCTGAAGAACTATGGACGGAGGTTCACAACATTGTAGAAGAGGTAGCAACTAAAACCATCCCAAAGAAAAGGAAAGTGAAAAATGGCTGTCTGAGGATGCTTTACAAATAGCTGAGGAAAGAAGGTAAGCAAAAGGTGAGGGAGAAAGAGAAAGATACACTCAACTGCATGCAGAATTCCAGAGAATAGCTGGAAGAGATAAGAATGCCTTCTTAAATGAACAGTTCAAAGAAATAGAAGAAAACAATAGGGAGGACCAGAGATCTCTTCAAGAAGATATGAAGGGAAAATTTCATGCAAAGATGGGTATGATAAAGGACCAAAATGGCAGGGACCTAACCGGCAGAAGAGATTAAGAAGAGGTGGCAAGATTACACAGAGGAACTATACAAGAAAGAGCTTAACGTCCCTGATAACCACGATGGGGTGGTCACTGACCTCGAGCCAGATGTCCTGGAATGTGAAGTCAAATGGGCCTTAGGAAGTCTGAGCAACAACAAAGCTAGTGGAGGTGACAGCATTCCAGCTGAGCTATCGAAAATCTTAAAAGACGATGCAGTAAAAGTGCTACACTCAATATGCCAGCAAATTTGGAAAACTCAGCAGTGGCCACAGGATTGGAAAAGGTCAGTTTACATTCCGATCCCAAAGAAGGGCAATGCCAAAGAATGTTCAAACTACCGCACCATTGCACTCATTTCACATGCTGGCAAAGTTATGCTCAAAATCCTACAAGCTAGGCTGCAGCAGTATGTGGACCAAGAACTACCAGAAATACAGGCAGGATTTTGAAGAGGCAGAGGAACTAGAGATCAAATTGCCAACATACGTTGGATCATGGAGAAAGCTAAGGAGTTCCAGAAAAACATCTACTTCTGCTTCATTGACTATGCTAAAGCCTTTGATTGTGTGGATCACAACAAATTGTGGCAAGTTCTTAAAGAGATGGGAGTACCAGACCATCTTATTTGTCCCTTGGGAAACCTATATGTGGGTCAAGAAGCAACAGTGAGAACTGGACACGGAACCACTGTTTGGTTCAGAATTGAGAAAAGAGTTCGGCAAGCCTGTATATTGTCGCCCTGCCTATTTAACTTATATGCAGAGCATATCATGAGAAAGGCGGGCCTAGATGAATCACCAGTTGGAATTAAGATTGCTGGGAGAAATATCAACAACCTCAGGTATGCAGATGACACCACTCTAATGGCAGAAAGTGAAGAGGAACTAAAGAGCCTCTTGATGCGGGTGAAGGAGGAGAGTGCAAAAGTTGGCTTGAAATTCAACATTAAGAAAACTAAGATCATGGCATCTGGTCCTCTCACTTCCTGGCAAATAGATGGGGAAGAAATGGAGGTAGTGGCAGACTTTATTTTCCTGGGCTACAAGACCACCACAGACGGGGACTGCAGCCAAGAAATTAAGAGGCGCTTGCTCCTGGGGAGGAAAGCTATGGCAAATCTAGACAGCATACTAAAAAGCAGAGACATCACCCTGCCAACAAAAGTGCATATAGTCAAGGCTATGGTTTTCCCAGTTGCAATGTATGGCTGTGAAAGTTGGACCATAAGGAAGGCAGAGCGCCAAAGGATTGAGGCCTTTGAATTGTGGTGCTGGAGGAGACTCCTGCGAGTCCCTTGGACCACAAGGCGATCAAACCAGTCAGTCCTAGAGGAGATCAACCCTGACTGCTCTTTAGAAGGCCAGATACTGAAGATGAAACTCAAATACTTTGGCCACTTAATGAGAAGGAAGGACTCCCTGGAGAAGAGCCTAATGCTGGGAACAATAGATGGCAAAAGAAGAAGGGGGCGGCAGAGAATGAGGTGGTTAGATGTCACTGAAGCAGTTGGTATGAGCTTAAGTAGACTCCGGGGGATGGCGGAGGACAGGAAGACCTGAAGGAATGTGGTTCATGGGGTCGCGATTGGTCGGACACGACTTCGCGACTAACAACAACATACTACAAATGAGTTAATTTGTTCAGTAACATAAGGCAACAGAGATGTCTTACACACCTCTTTTTCTGGACTCCAGGAAAAACTTGAGCAGCTATTCTTAAAGGCACAGGAGAAATAGAGCCATGGAAGAAAAAGTAATCCTGATCATAAATATTTCCATTTGAAAGATGTGAAAACTGGATCCAAAAGCTAACCATTTAAGAAGGCTGCCACCCTTTCCTGTAGCTTAAGGGGGTCTCAGTCACATAGGAGAGGTGAGCACAGCCCTAGAATCTTCTTGTGGCTGCATCCAGTGACATGAAAATGGTGGCAGCGACTATATTTAGGTGTATTTTGTCATACCCCTGAATAAGTGGAGCTCCAGCCAAATACCTGGAACTAAAAGGCAGGTTTTCTCAAAAGGGTGCAAGTTCTAGTAGGTGGGGGGCATCCTATATACCTTTTTTCAGAAATTAACCACTGACACACCCCCACTGGGTATCAGCAGAGATTACAGTTGATTACAAGCACCTCCTCTTGTTTTTTTCTGTAAGGTGCTCAGGGCTAGCATACACTGGATTATCCCCTTACCTTCTTGCACAAAGTTTCTTGGGTAGGCACTGAAAAAGAAAGAAGGTGAGCCATTCAAGGTCACTGAGTGAATTCTATGGATGAGCAGCAGCTGGGATTCTGAACTGCTCTGTTTACCTCCTGCACTTCCCAAAACACCACCTTTGCAATTAGGTCCAAGGCAGCTTTTCCCAACCTGGTGCTGGTAGGACTTATAGTCCAGCACACCTGACAGGTACCAGCTTGGTCTAAAAGACTGGTCTAAAACCAACACCCAGAATTTTTTTTTCAGAGAAGACTTCAAGCCTGAGGTACATAAAATGCTAGAAGAGAGAATCTTTTGAGAAATTATTTTTATTTTATGTTTATCTTTTGGTGGTGTGTGTGTGTGCTCTTACAGCACTTGCATTGGTGTTTAATTTATAATTAAAGCTCTCTGAATGCTTGTCCAGGCTGATCCAATAAATTTCCACACCCCAGACAGACAATCTAGATATAAATATAGAATAAATAAGGTGGTTGACACTTTCTGAAGTGGTCTAACACATCCAAGGAGTACCAGTTTGAGAAAATGCAGATCTGTACTTTGAATAACCATACTATCAGCTGCTAGGTCCTGGAAATTATTTCTCTCCATGTCTTGAAAAGCTGAAACTGCTAATCCCTCAGTCTCAAACATAGGAGCACAAGAGCAGCTCAGGTCAATTTAATTGCCAGCTCTAGGTAAAGCACATTCTAGAAAGTATTCTCCTGTGCCCACATCTGTGACATGAATGAAAGGTGCATGAGAAAAGTTCTGGTGCACACACACTCCATTTTCTCCTTGGTTTGAGCTCTTGCAGAAAGGTAGGTGGGTGGGGGAAAGAATGAATTCTTTCGGGGCTGAGCCCTGACTCCAGTTAAGTCCTGGAGGAGAGTTAGCAACTGTCCAGAAAAAAAGGCAAAACAAAGCACTGGCATACTGTTGTAACAGACACTTGATTTGCAGGTATAAGCAACTGATGCTTTTTAAGAGCATTAAAAAACGCTATGCTGGATCAGACCAAAGGTCCAGCACTCCATACACATGGTGGCAAACCAGCTGCCTACAGGATCCCTCAAGACCTCCCACTGCCCAAGCGCCTCAGCAACTGGTGCATGGTGGCAGGACACCTCTGGTACAGGGGGTAGCACAGGGCCAGCAAGGCTAGTAGCCACTGATAGCCTCCTTCCTCATGAATATGCCCAATTCCTTTTTAAAGCCATCCAGACTGGCAGCCATCACCACTTCCCCAGGCAGCAAATCCCATCATTTAACCATGTGAAGAAGTACTTCCTTTCATCTGTCCCAAACTTCCCACCAGTCAGCTTCATGGGATGACCTTGGGCTCAAGTGTTATGGGAGAGTGAGAAAAATGCCTCCCTCTTTACTTTCTCCACGCCATGAATTATTTAAAACACCTCTATCATCCGTCCCCTTACTCATCCTTTTTCTAAGCTGAACAGTCCCAGTTGTTGGAGTTGCTCCACCCTCTGATCATTCTTGTTGCCCTTCTCTGTACTTTTTCCAACTCAATATTGTCCTTTTTCAGGTAAGGTGACCAGAACTGAACACAATATTCCAAGTGCAAGTAAGATTTTGGTAAGTAAGAGTTTGGTAGTTCTATTTTCTGTTCCATTCCTAATCATGCCTAGCATGAAGTTTGCCTTTGCCACAGCAGCTCAACACCAGGGCAACATTTTAATCCACTGTCCTCCATTACCCCAAACATCCCTTTCTTGCTTAGGCACTGCTAGTTTGGATCCCATCTGTGTATACTTGAATTTGGGGGGTTTTGCCCCAACTTGCATTACTCTACATTTGCTTATACTGAATTGATTTTTTTCAGCAAGAAGATGAATCATTGTTTGCTATTATCAACACATCAAGCAGAGCTACAGAGAATGGTTGAAAAGTTGGCAACCCTGCCACAGTACTGGTGTGGTGCTAAGGGGAGAGCATTGGGCTTGGCTGGAAAACCAAATTTTCTATCTCTCCTGAACTGTGCAGCCTGTTGTGTGTTGAGTTCTTCCTCCCAGCAGTAACATTCTCAGTAGTGCTTCTTTGCCAAATGTCTTTATTTTACATGTAAGTCTCTGAGCATATACAAAGCAAAATACTGAACCCTCTCTGGCCTTCTTCACCCAAAGCTTTGCTTATGAGTACTTCTGAATCTGTCCCTGTGCACTGTGGAACTGGGCACACCTTCGCTTCTTCCTCTGAGATCCCAATTGGGCCACCCTCCAAATGATGATGGACTATTGGGTCCACCTCCTCAGGAAGCTGGAGTTCCCCATCCAATAGACTCCTCATTTCCAAATCTCCCCCCTCAGGATGTTGTTGCTCTTCCTTGTTCCCACGGGTGGGTGGACCAGGCCCCATGGCTACACTTGAACTAATCTCTTCCTTAGCGGGCACAGAGGGTACCCAGGGTCTTGGGTCCATTTCAACAGTCATCTCATTATCAGGGTCTGAGTTATCAACCCTGCTGGGATAGGCCAACTCGTCTGCATACATCTCATTCTCAGAATCTGAGATGCCAATCCAGGCAAAATGGTCAGCCTCTCATGAGTATCCCTGAAGTTTGCCAGAATGTGCGCACACAACACCGCCCTTTTGATGGCTCCAGGTTTTGCGTGGCAGCAGTGGCTTGGCCACAGCAGCCTGAATTACTTCCCTCTCTGCTAACCTGGAGAGGAAGGTCATGCATACTGCAAAGTCTTGTCTGCTGAATCTGAGCTTCTGCAAAGCAGAAATGGTGGTGGGGTAGAATACTGAGCCCTCTGGTGGGCTTGGGGCCCTGGCACTAGGGGGTGCTGCTAGTGCCAGGGCCCCAAGTTGGCACTAGTGCCCCAATGTTGGCACTAGGGGGTGCTGCTAGGCATGTAAAAGATTCAGGGCCCAGGCTCCTAGGCCATAAATCTGCAAGTGCAGATATATAAGAAATTACTAGGATTTGGTTAAACTGCACAGGAGGTAAAGGGAGCCAATTAACTTCTCATCCAAATTATCGCAAATAAAATACATTCAACTAATTTGCACCCTATGAAGAAAGAAAATGTCCATTGCCACCAATAATGGAAGGTCATAGGGCTCTGTGGAATAGATAAAAGGCCTTGGGAGACATCACTAATTACTATTGCCACCTTCTGTAGCTGACCCTTTTGGACATCCTCAGTTCAGTCCCTCTCTCAGCCTGACTGACTTCCACTGGGAGGAAGGACCATTGGGAGGATGGGAACTGTGATTTCCCACGGCTTCCATTCACTTAAGTGCAGCATGCACAGAAGTCCTTCCCTGTGGACTGTCCTCATTAGGCCAGATCTCTCTGCTTGAAGCAGCCATCTTGCCTTACTTCATGGTGGTGCCAGCCCTGACCTCCCATTTGGCCTACCCCAGTGAAAGGGACCTTGCTTTGCAGAGACTTCTTCCAATCAGTTTTTTAAGTCACTGGCACCCCACACTTCTTGAGAGGCTGAAGTGTGGTTCAAGAAAGACAGTGATGGTCTACAGGGCAGAAACTCTGGTGATCTTACAAACGTTTAGCGTAATTAGCAGTAGGGAAATTTCAATGACAGCATTTACAGCCCCCTGGCCTTTTCCAATTATAGCCTTATTGCTAATTAAGTTTAGAATCTCAAATTCAAAGATGGGGGTGGCTTTTATCAAAGTGGGGAGAACATTGTAGGGGTAGAGAACAGATCTCACTACTGTCATATGGCTTGGCTAACTAGGGGTACCTACTACCTGGCTCCTGCACTGTAGTGATAATATGGGAAGTAGACACTCTACAGATGTTTCACCCATCATGGCATCTCTACATTGGGATAAACTTCATCTGCTACATTTCTGCCAGTTGTTGTACAGCAGTTAAAAGCATAAGGAAAGTGATATTCCTTAGGCATGGCTGTGTGGATGGAAGCTGGAAGCTTTCATGCAGTCAATGTTGTCTTCTTCCCCTTGGATCTTCCATTGTCTTTTTTTCTGGATCCCTAGCAGGTTGTGACGTGACATACATGATGGCATATCTCTTAGGTTGTCACCTTTTATAGAGAGCAGCAACCTGACACACAAAATTTGAGGACCACTTATCTCCAGCAAGTTCAGTGTAACACAGCAAAAAGTCTTCACTTGCTGATTTTGACTGTTGTTAAAGACTTCAGGTATAGGGCTAGCCATTGGTTGTCCCCCACAGTTGCTCAGCAATCTCAGCAGTGTGTGGAGATAGGGACAATGCTAATCAGCAGAACCACGGTGCCTAACCTTATTTGTTTAAAAAGCAGCCACTTTAAAAAAAGGCTGGGCCACCATGTTTACCATGTTATTCTTTAGTGAACCATTACGGTGAGTGTGGGGTGGGAGGGTGTCTGTGTATGTGCCGGCTTTTTGATTGTAAGTTTACTGTTGGGTCTTTGGGGGAAAAAATACAACATGGGGGAATATTGAACCAAGCAATTTCTCACCTCCTCCAGACTGAAGTGGCATAGACCCAGCACAGCCATTAAGCAGCATGACAAGTGAGTAAGCGTTGCCACATCTTACCAATTCACCAGGTGCAGCTTGAGATCTCCCTCCGCGAGGGCCAGCAATGGCTGCTCAGGGCCCTGTATCCTCCACCTGTGCATGTTGTCCACCCCCTTTCTTGCCCATGTACAACATCCCCCCCTCCCAGCACTGGCAATGGTTGTGCTGCAGAGTACAAGAACTAGCCATGTGTCTTTGTCAGGGGTGGGCAACAGATATGGTTGGACTACTAATTCCAACATTTCTTGCCACTGGCTACATGGCTAGGGTTCCATGCTGCTAGCACTGCTCACATTTGAGGGATCAGGGTAGGCAACCTGATGCCTTTCACCTGTTTTAAACTACAACACCCATCAAATCTAGCATGCTGACTGGGGCTTAGGGGAACTGTAGCCCAAAATGCCTGGAGGCCAGGTTTGCCTTCTCCCTGCACCTAGGTGGATGGCAGGGAGGAGATGAGGGCAAGTAATGTCTCAGATAATGTTTTATACCTTGCACAGCTCTCCTGTTCTATAAGTGATGCTTAAGGAACACAGTCCAAAGTAGTAGAATCAGGCAGTGTATGTGAGTGCCAAAGGAGACCTCTGGGGTATTTTGTGGGCCCCTTTGGAAATTGTCGTAAATGGTCCCTGTCAAACAACATACAGAGATGTGGATTATTGTTAATGAAGGCCAAGTCAGGGAAGCAGTTTTTGCCCTTATTGCAACTTTGTGCCAACTACCACATTGCATGGCCATAGGGGACTTATGGAGAAAGTCTTGGGTTTACGCCTTTGGAAGAAATCCTAAAATGTTTGAGAGCAAGTGTCAGTATCAGTATCAGCAACACTAAGCTGAATGGACCAAAGGCCTGACTTGGTCTCAGTCAGCTTCCTGTGTTCCGGTTTTCCCTTTGGAATGAACATCAGCCATCAGTATCTCCAAGAGCAGCCTATTTCCTTTGCCTCCATAGAATTAAATGGGGAGCTATTGGCAGCTGACTAAGCCCCCTCCTGGCTATCACTCCCACCCAACATTCTGTTACTTGGTGTGATACAATCTGCAGTTTTTAAGAGCATGACAAAAGAAAGAACATTAGGAACCAGCTATTATAAGTAGGTGTGTGTATTAATCATACACCATAGTAGAAATCCGGATTGGAGGGGGCATTAGTTGAAAGTATGCAAGCAGTTCTGTTGGATCCAATTTGCATCTCCTTTGTGGCTGGCAACACTCACCCATTGGAATGTCACTAAGTCCCCAATGCACAGATAAATATTTCATTGTTATTGTTTCTCTAGATCAAAG
>NW_025335972.1:21056-76022 GCF_004798865.1 Varanus komodoensis
AGGCTCTTGTACCTTTAATTAATTGTGCAGGAGAGGGAATTTTAGCAGATGTGGCTTTTCTCTCCCCTTTCATTATAAGCTGTGCTTGCAGCATTCTATTTTTTATACAACTATTAAAGAAGTCTTGTTTGCCTTTGTAGCCAGACATCCTAAGACAGGCTTGCCCAGCCTAGTGTCTATCAGGAGTGTTGGAATACAGCCCTCATCATCCCCATGATGACTGGGGATAATGTGAACTCTAGTCCAACTTAGTAGGGTACACAAGATTGCACAAAGATGCCCTAGTGTTTACACAGGAATGCGTATACATCCCATTTGCCAAGTTGCACCATTCCAAGTGTTGGGATCATTGAGAACCAAGTTCTTCCCTGCAGGGGAGGTAGAATCTTGTGCTCTCCTTTGTTTGCTTATCTTGCTACTTCCTCCCTCATTGCAGCTCCAAGTCACTAGCCTTATCGTACCTGAATCCTCTGTTCCCTGATGAAATATGTTTTGCTGCTTTGCCTTCTTAGCTTTTCTTGTTATAGCTTGAAAATGGTGAGTGCTGTTTTCATTCTCTAGCTTCAAGCTGTAGCATTTATAAAGGCGAGGTCACACGTATCATCCCTTGATCTCCTATCTCTATACACATACCCAAGTCCAACATCTAGACCAGGAGTCAGTTGAAACCTGCAAGTGCTGGATGCAGGCCGGAAAGGTGATGCTGGTGGTGCGCATGGGCTGGCACAGGGGTGGCACATGTGGGCGCGTGCGCTGAGGTGGGGCTGGGGCACTTGGCGAGGCAAAGTGAGGCGAGGCGGGAGCGGGCACGTGCCGTGAGGTGGGTGCATGAGACAGTGGCTTGCTTGTTTGGAGATCGTGTTCTCTGAGCGAGCAAACCACTGCCTCCCTGTGTGCTGGGTGAGGTGGGCGGTGGCAGGTCCAAATGGGCATGGCAGGCTGGATAAATGGACATGGCAGGCCGGATCTGGCCCCCGGGCCATAGTTTGAGGACCCATGATCTAGACCATAGTCATGGTTTTCCAGAGTTCAGAATGCCCATTGGTTCTTGCTTAACCATGTGCACAGCATTCTGCAAGTTGAGGACTCGGTTAGATTTGCAGCTGAGCAAATGTGTGTGGGTTTTTCATGTATACCAGCCTTCTTCAACCACATGTTTGGGACAGCAATGGCTAGTGGGCAGGAATTATGGGAGTTGACGTCCAAAACATCTGGAAGACACTAGCTCTGGGAAAGCAGATATTCATTGGAACACAGTCAGCTGTTGGTGTCATTTTTGTCAGAGGCTGAGAAGAGGGCAGTTTGATGTCAGGAGAAATCAGCTGGGGATGAATTGGGTGGGTTGTCCTGTGATGAATTCAAGGCACATGGTTGCTGTCCGTATAGCTACTCATGACATTTTTCTGGTACCTGTGGCAGTTCTGGGTAACTCTCAAACACAGCAAGCTCTTTGTTTGCTGCTCTTGGAGGAGTGTGAGGTTGGCAAGGCAATACAGAGCTCTTTTTCACAGATCAAAGCACTTTGGTGGTGTGGAGTGGACTGGTTGGGGAGCAGAGTTAAACTACAGCAACGGGAAGGTCAGAATGGGTCAAATCTGCTCCATTGAAGGATGATGCCTGGCCCCATTGACTGCTGGCCAAGAGGCAAAAGAGCATGTATAGAGACACTGTATGGATGCTTGGGGCCTTGGCCTACCCACATCATTAGTGGCCAGAAAAAAGTAGTTGCTCTCAGGGCTTTGACATCGCATGGCTTGCTGGGGCATGTTGGGAGATGTTGTTCAACACATTCACAGGACACAGGTTTGAGGAAGGCTGCAGCAGGGCATTATAGAACCGGTGCTCCTTTTCCCATTGCTGCTGGTCCCTGGCATCCATGTCCTGTCTCCCACTCCAAAGCTAGTGTGGGTCAATGGGATGGCTCATTCAGATCAGGATTTACCTTGGGGGCAGCATCTGCTTCCTAACCTCAATCTGTAAAATGGGAAAAGTACAGCCTTCTTAAAAGTTGAGGATGGGTGAAGAAAGGGTTGGGTAGTGCTGTCTGGTTGAGAAATGGTTGTGCACCGCTTGTAGGACAAGCGGCCCAGAAAGAACCCTGGAGTCCTTGGCTGAGCTGACTTTTCCATCATCTGCTGTTCTTCTTGCCAGACCCAGCTGCTGGAACTTCGGACACAAAATTATCAGCTCTCCGATGAACTCCGCAAGAATACTGCTGGTAAGAAGGGAGGCCTTTCTCAGACTTCTCTTGAGACTTTCAGACTTTCCTACACTGGTAAGAATAGGCAGCTTGTGGCCTGCAGGCTGCTTTGGTCTACAACTCCCATCAGCCCATGGTGATGATGTGGGCCAAAACATCTGGAAGGCCATGCATTGCTGGCTCACTGTGGTGCAAAATATAGATGATTTCTCCTTTTCTTCAACAAACACCAAAGTATCGTACTCCCTCTTAGTCCTGACTATTCTTAACTGCTTATATTTGCCTAGGATTAGGAACATAGGAAATTGCTTTAGGCCAGGTTGGGCCCTTGCTCCTTCTCACCCACTACACTGGCAGCAGCTCTCCAGCATTGCAGGCAGAGTTTCTCCAGCCCTGCTTGGAGGTATGGGGGATCGATCACGGAACCTTCCACAGGTCCAGCTGGTGCTCTGCCACTGAGCTCTGGCCTCTTCTCATGGATGCTTGCTCTGTCTGCATCCAATAACAAAGGCGCTGCAGAATCTGGAAAGTAAAGAACAGGAGTGGTAGTGGTGGCCAAGGAAAGTAATGGGTAGGAGTGGCTGTTAAGGTGCATGCAAAGCTGGTGCCTGAATTTTGCCAAGGGGCCATAAATGAGGATGTGATAGAATGTGGCTTTCCTTCAAAAGCACAGCCCAGCTTTCTAGCCCTTACAATTATGAGAAATACAATTGAAAGCCTGTGGGTGGGGCTTGATCTGACATCTTAGAAGCTGGGCAAGTTGCCAAATCAGGGTTTTGTGGTTAGAGGGCTGGGGGCCTCCAGGCCTTCTTTAGCTCCTCCTCCTCCTCCTCCTCCTCCTCCTCCTCCTCCTCCTCATGACTTGCAAAAGCAGAGTGATTTGTGCAGGGCCTGGGGGCTCCCCAGTCATTTTCCCTGATCCTCTAATAAGGGAGAGAGGAGTTGCAAAACATCTTCTCCACCCCCCACACTAAACTTTGAGAGGAAGTGGGTTCACATTGGCCATCCTTCACTGACAGCCCTTTCTGCTCTCCTTCTCTTCCTCCCTCCTCTGGCCATTTCTCCCTCCCTTCCTGAATGTGCCTACTGTGTACATTCAGAAGGCCCAGAGGAGAGGTGGGCAGGAAGTAGATCTCCAGATGGTTTGAATTTGGGGTAGTATCCAATCTAGAGCAGGCCTGCTGAATGAATGTAAGTCCTTTGCTCTGTGCAGGACTAACTTTAGATATTACCCATCACTTTCTGGCATTCATGAGAGTGGTGAGAGGGGCTTCTGGAAATTGAAGTCCAAAACTCCTGAAGATCTGCATTTGCCCTGCCTCTGACCTATAGTCTTTTTGCTCCTCTCACCTTGAGTGACATCTCCCTGACAGTCTTGTTTGCATGTGTTTGCAATTCCCAAACCATTCTCAATGTATGTGTCATTTCTTATGTCCAGGAAAGCCCTACACACAGAGCTTTTTAAACACTGTAGCTTTTGACAGACTGCTATGAGTACTAGAAACCTGTGCATATAGTTGAGATTCTAAAGCCTTATTTGTCAGGTCCCAATATTTAAAGTCATGTTGTACATACATAGAAAGACAGAAGAACATCCCCACTTTTAAATTATTTTCACAATTTTCATCACTTTGTTTTTAGAATTAAATTGTCTTCGACAACGAGTGACCGTTTTGGATAAGGAGTTTGCCAAGGCTCAGAAGGTAAATTGATTTTCTTTAGTGGAATAGGATCTGTGTGTGGATGTGTGTGCTGGGTGGATAGTGTTCCTCCCCTTTTGGTGGTCTTGGTGGAAGAATCTGAAAGGCAGCTCATTGGGCCCAAGGAGGACTCTTGTCCTGGAAATTATTGTTCCCCTACCATTGAAACTTCAAAGGTGAGGCTACATCAGACCTGCCTTGATGTCAGGGTTGGTCCTTCTGTTCTCAAGACTGAAAATTTTCCAAGCAAGAATGCCGTGAAATAACTGTGTGGCCCTTTCCCATGATAGAATCCCATTTCTGCATCTTAAAAGTTGCAAGGAGAGAATGATTTTTTTACCATGCTGGATGGATTTTACCTACCCGTAAGACTTCAAGAGATCCACAAGATCCAGCAGCCCTATACAAGCCCTTAGGTACAGCTGATTGTGGGGTAGAAGAATAGCAGTTTTGTCCCTCTCTTCCTGCTCCCCTCCCCTCACTGCAGCATTAGTAACTTGTATCTTTCTTTCGCAGGCTCTGAGTAAGAGCAAAAAGGCTCAGGTAAGGCTCCTTGTATGATGCTTTTTACTATCATTGCCATCCTGCCTCAGCTGGTACCATGTCTCCCATTATCGCCTGTTTTCTCCCTCCTTTTTCATCTCCTACCTGTCTACAAGGCCTCCTTTCCTTCTCCTGGGTGATGTACCATCTTTTCACACAGAGGGAGTTTTGATAACCCAGAGTGGGGACAGACTTGATTCCTAACCAGCTGCTTTCCACTCAAGATCGCGGCCCTGCCCACAGGAAAAAAAAAAGGGGGGCGGAGCTGGTAACTATAGATAGATCTATTTTGGAGAAGCTGTTTGGGGCTGTATTCCACTCATGGGCAGGGCCAAAGGACCAGCGTATTTTCACATAAAACTTCTAGTGCTAGGAAATGAACCTTAAGAAAGGCATATCAGCCCTTTTGAATTGCGGGGGAACTACACAAAAACCAGGAAATTGCAAAGGGGTCTTCAGTTGAGGGAAGGGGCAGAAGGGCCTTCTGAGAGCCCTGGAGGGCTCGAGTTCTGTGCCTTTGCGCTAAATGTAGAAGGGGGCTCTCTTCAACCTTCTCCCAATTCAGCAGCTCTCCTTCCAGCTCCCATAACTCCCAGGTGTCCCTCTGCCATAAAGTACCACTTAGAACACAAGAGAAGCCATGCTGTTGTCCATCTGGTCCAGCATACTGAACACACCATGGCAAAACAGCTTCACATGGAATCACTCAAGCAGGGTGGATGCAAGACCTCCTCCTGCCCAAGCTCCTCAGCAACTGTAATGGAGGTAGCACACAACTCGTAAGCCACTGACAACCTACCCTGTCATGAATCTCTCCAGTCCCCTTTTAAAGCCATCCAGATTGGTGGCCATCAGCACTTCCTGTGGCAGCAAATTCTGTAGTTTTGCTCTGTGTTGCGGTGCACCAGGGGAGAGTCGGAGGTGGCTGGGGAGGACATTTCCTATTATTGTAGGGCCCCAGGCTCTACCCTGCTTGGGAGTTCGGAGCCACTTCCTGGTGGAATGCATGGATGATACCTCTTCCCAAATAATAGATTTTGACTCTCTCTCGCTCTCCCCTCCTTCCCTTCTCCTCTCCCCCTCCTTCCCCTGTCCCCCAGGAGGTGGATGCCCTGCTTAGTGAAAATGAAATGCTTCAGGGAAAACTGCACAGCCAGGAAGATGACTTCAGGCTGCAAAACAGCACCCTCATGCAGGAGCTCTCCAAGGTACTGGAGATGCAGCTCGAGATGCTGCTGCAGTGGCACCAGCAGCCTGCTAGATGGTGCTGTGTGGCCTGCGGTGGCTTTTGGCAGAGGGCAGGTCCGCCGCGCCAGGCGGCCTTCGGACAAGGTCTCCAAAGCCTGGTCTGGGGGCGTGAGTGCTACGCTGGTGGCAGAACGGAGTGGGCCAGCTGTGCCTATGATGCCATCGCTCCAATCTGGTGCCCTCCGCTGCAGTCACAAAGGGATCTTTCACCTCCCATAAGCTCTGGCTATTTTCCTCCCTTTTTCTCTGGGGCATCAGAGCGAGCCAAAGTGAGAGAGCAGCTGTAGAGCGGGACAAGCGTGCCACAGGGCCGGACTTCAAGTTTCCTGTCTCTGGTGGCTTGGCTCCCTTTGGGCTTGTGAAGGGTTAGGGTTAGGTCTCCTTGACCACCCCACCTGAGTGGTCTCATCAGTCAGTATCATCACTGCAAGCTTTTCCCCTTCCCAGCCCCAGTACACAGAACTGGGAGATTCAGATTCTGGTCCCCACTTAGCCATAAAGCTCACTGGAAGCTTTGGGCAAGTTGAAGATGCTCATCCTGACCTACCTCACAGGGATAAAATAAAATGTGAGGATAAAATGGAGGAAAAAAGCAGGATAAAACTATAATAAAATCAATATGTCAGAAGGGCAATCCCAATTGTGTTATAACATTATTTTCTATGTGGCAGGATCCTTGCAAGCAGCAACTCTCTGTGTACTTAATTGTATTTTGGATAATAGGGACAGAATCTTATCCCCAGGAATTTGAAGCAATCAATGTGTTGCTTCCATCCATATAAAGCTGAGACTCTTGCATGAGGAAGGAGACCACCCCTGTCGCTTGCACCCCTCCAAAGAATGGTCGAAAATAAAAGAGCACTACAAGCATTTGTGTGAAGCACATAGGGAATTTTTCCTTCTGGGAGGAAGATCCGTGTGCTCATTTCTGCCATGATGGATAACCCCTCACACCTGTATTTCTCCTCAAGTTTGTTGACTGAGATAGAAGGCTGCTGGTGCTGAAAGTAACCCTCTGGTCTTTCCACTCCAGCTGTGCTCCCAGATCGAGCAGCTGGAGAAGGAGAACAAGTGTCTCCGGGAAGGGGAGGCCTCCACCGCTGAAGGTGTGTCCCCGGCCAGTCCTGTGGATGGGGAGCTGTTGAGGCTGCAGGCGGAGAACGCTGCACTGCAGAAGAACATGGCAGGTACTAAGCTGGGCTGAGCTGGACTCGGGTTAAAATGGGAAGCCTGTGAGATGGCTCAGGTCAGACACAGGGGAAGACTGTTGAAGAAGGGGACCATAGAGAATATCTGGGTTAGCCATGTATGAGTGGAGCCCTGGTTCCAGGCAGGGAATTGCAGGGAGAGGTTTTTTGTCTTTTGCAGGTGTACAGAACCTCAGGCTCTGGGAACAAATCGGACCCCAAAGGCACCCCCCCACACACACAATCAGTGATTGTTTTGTGGTTTCCTAGCTTTGGTATGGTCCTGACCCCCACTCTTTAAAAGATTGACATGCCTCTTCCAAGGTTTAGTTACTGGTGGTAAGAACCTGAAGCTAACCTATGCTGATATTTTGGTCCCAGCTCCCTTTGCCTTTGGGCCCACCCACCTTGGGAGTGTGGCCTCCAAGCGTGAAATGGAATTTGGCTCTCTGGCTGAAAGGAATTGTACTCTTTTGCCGTAGAACTTAGAGTGCAAGCTGAAGAGCCTCTCCTGACGAGCAGTGGCTTGAAGAGTTCTTTGCCTATGGAGCCCTGCACATTTTGTGGTGTGCCTGCATCACATTGCGCATGTCCACAGCAGGCTGGGATGTGTAGGTGGTGGGGACTGGATCGAAAAATAAGCCTTGTGCCAGCAAGTAGAGAACAGGCCCACCAGTCCGGTTGGATACAGAAGGGGGAAGGCCGGAGCCGCGCAAGGCCAGGAGCAAGAGAAAGCTCTCGCGGGCAGGAGGAGTTCATTCAAGGGCCTTTTTCTGGAGTTGGAACTCAGCCTGCAGCAGCCTCTTCCTGCTTCCTTTCCGAGGGGCTGTTGGGAGGTGGAAATCGGGGAAGCTCAAGCGGATTCTGAGGAGCGATTTATGATGCCGCTCTGTGTGGCCATGGCTCTGAAAGGAGGACTGTGTAAAACATGAGCAGTGAAGTGTATTCCTTCCCCCTTCTGCCAGAGGTGAAAGGAACAACTCTGGGGCATTCAGATCCTGCCACAGCTGACTTGGATGGGCCTGTGTCACAGATGGCCCCACAAGCACAGATTTTAAATCATGATTTAAAAGAATGTGGGAGAAAACTTGATGGAGACCAGGATGGGCCTGTGGGTCCCCTTCTTTGGGTGTAGTGCAGGGGAGGCACTGAAAGTAGGACTTCAACTCCCAGCATTCCTGACCATTGCCCATGCTTCTGGGAGTTGAATGTCCAAAAGGTCTGGAGACTGACCTGCCCCTGCCTCCGGTTGCCCCACTCAGTCAGTGCAGTTAGGAGTGGTTGACCGCTCTTCTTCAGCTCTACAGGAGCGCTATGAGAAGGAATTGGCCCGGCAGGCAGAAAACCGAGGCAGTGGGAAGGGCAATGGCTCCATGGAGCCCAACCGTGCCAGGCCAGAGGATTCAGAGGCCCAGGTGCCTGATAGCAGCAGCATCGCCCAGCAGCGGCTGTCAGAGGTGGAACTGAAGTGGCAGATGGAGCAAGAGGAGAAAATCCTTCTGAAGGAGCAGCTGCAGAGCCTCGAGGTGAGTGGGGTTGCCTTGAGGATGGCTTTTCTCAGGAGAACGTTGGCTGCCAGCCCAGCCTTGTAGCCTCAGTTGGTCAACAGCACTGTGGGGGATTGTGTTGGGGTGGGGTGGGGTGCTCTGTACACACTTCAGAATTCAAATAGCATGCAAATTGTGTTCCCAGGTATCTTCCTGAGGGTCTATGTGGGAGCTGGGCAGGGCAGCTTTGGAGCCTCAGGTTCCAGGGCCAGGGCTTTTCATGGCTCAGCCAAGGAAAGAGGCGAAGCTGCAGCCCCTTTCCACCCCCGATTCCTCCTTCCTGAGCTTCAGGGGATCTGTTTGTGGCTGAGTTGCTTTCTCCAACCTGGTGCTCTCCAGATGCCTGAACTACAGCTCCCAGAATCCCTGGTCCATTGGTTGTCTTGGCTCAGCTTCTGGGAGTTGAAGTCCAAAACTTCTGGAGGGCACCAGGTGGGGAAGGCTGCTCAGGTCCTTCTGTGGTCCTCTCCCAACATGTGCTCACTTCTTCCTTCCTGCCCAGCTCCTTGTGGAACCTAGGAATGTGGGTGCTGCCCAGTGAAGGGCCAGGGACTCTCTAGTACTGTTCTGGGGATGCAACTTCCCCACTGTTGCCATAGTGACAAGGCCTGCATGCTCCGGGCCTGTACGCTTGTGGAGAGCTGGTTTGGTTAAGAGGATGAGCAGTAAGCCAGGAAGTCCCTGTTCCGAATCTTCACTCAGCAGTGAACAGTTTAGGTGGCTGCTGGTCTTTTGCTCTTCATCCCCTGTTGGTAGTATGGAGATGATCCTCTTTACCTGTTGCATAGAGTTGTGTTGAGTTTCCTGGAGAATATGTATTGCAGAGATGGAAAACTTGTGGTCCTTTAGCTATTTTGGCCTACTATTCCCATCAGTTCTAACCAGCATGACCAATATTGAAGGATGATAGGAGTTCCTGGCCAAAATATCTGGAGGACCATAAATTGTTCACTCCATGGAGTGCCTTTAGCTTCTGTATAGCCTGAAGTGTTTCACCCTGCCTAATTGTGAAAGCTAAGCAGGGTCAGGCCTGGTTGACATCTGGATGGGTGACTTAAATGTTGTGAACCCCCAGAGATCTTCAGCTACAAGCAGTAATAAAATATAATGTAATAATAACAGTATTACTAGTAAAATGGCCACTGTCGATATGGTTGAGAAGAGGTTGGAGACAGGTTGCAGGAAGCTCCTGGAGGATGGGACATCCCTTCCAGTGGAGGAGAGGTTCCCCTCACAAATCTGTATCGCCACATCCTGTGCTCTGTGGGGATTTAAAAAAAAATCCAGAAGAGGATTACTTGTTTTCATTCGGAAAAGAATAGCTTCAACAACCCTAGTGTAGGCCCTAAGCCTGCCCCAATTTCTTGGCAGAGAGAGAGCATAAGCTTTGGCGCTCTCTTATCTTTGCCACTGCAAAAAACATCCAGGTCTTGTCCTAAGATCCTGTGTGATAGAATTGTTGAAGACTACTGAAAAACTGTGCAGCACTCTGAGTGCCTGAGATAAACGTCTGTGTTTGTTTCTGCTTCCCCCTCCTATAGGCATCTAAGACAATAGAAATGTCCCATTTGCAGCAAGAACTCAGCAAGGTAAGGAGAAGCCTGGGTGGGTGTCTCTGCCCCCTCCCCCCACACTCTTCTTTGGGCAAGGACAGTGGTGGGGTGATTGCGGTTGCCAGAGGTCCTCACAGCCACTTCTCTCCCATGCAGCTTGCAGAGAAGCTAAAGAAGAAACAGGAGAGGTAAGTCTGAGGAGGAATGGACTCTACTAGTGGGGTGCGTGGGATTTTTTTCTACTAGCAGGCTAAATTTCCTGCTTGATTTAGCTAAGGAATGTATAACAGAGGTTTGGCACCCTGGGAGGGTGGAAAGGAACGACTACATCTGGTCCATATGCTTCCAGTATGCTGCAACTGTTCTGCATTGGTTTTTATAAAAAGCATGTTGATAGTCCTTATGATTTAGTAGATTTTTTTTTCTTTATCATGCAGCATTTTTGAAGAAATGTTTGCCCAAGGCATCTTATACCAATCACCAATGGCTCTCTTAGATTTTCAGAGGGCACCCACTGCCGGGAAAAGCCCATAGATAAGGAAATGGAGTGTTGGATAGGAATGGTCGAGGGTGGTGAAGTGCTGAGTGAGGCGGGGAGCACAGCCCCTCCCCAGAGACTGCAGGCTGCAGGAGGGCTGGCTATTCTGAGTTGGATGGTGGCCTGATAAATGAACAAGGCCAGGCACCTGGTGTGGCTGGGAAGCTGCATAAAGCAAGCCGAGGCAGAGCAAGGGCGAAGGAGCCTGTGGCACGCTCTAGTCCAGAAGAGGCCAGGAGTTGAAAGAGGAGGAGGAATTGATGTGAGTAGCCTGTTGCCCTCTAGGTGAGGACAGGGGTGGAGGACAGGACAGTAAGGCCTGTTCGTCTTTCCTCAGGCCCATCCTAAACTAGGCTAAGAATGATGTGTATGGGAACTAACCAGAAACAAAGCACCCTATTCCAAATGTCCCTCTGTTTTTATCAGTCAGCAGAGAGTATATAAAAGGGGACAGAGACAGGCCTCTCCTGAAATTCATTGAAAACGTCAGCCTCATGGAACAAAATAAATCCATGCAAATTAAGCCACTGTGAGGCCGTGCAGTTCATTTGCATCATGAATTCTAATCTCTAATTCTAATCAAAACTTCTAAGTTTTGGGGTTTGGGTTTGTTTGCATTATTTTTCCTCTGCCTTGCCTCCTTCTCTTAGCTTTCTGCGTCTTCAGACAGAAAAAGAAGCTCTCTACAATGACAGCAGGTAGGCGACTGGCTTGTTTAAACTTCAGTCTGAGCACTCACTTACCCACTGCTGTGCTCAGTGCAGAATTCAGACAAGCCCCTGGGAGAAATGGCTGGACTGGGATGGAGGAAGGCAAGAGGGCTTTTCCAAGTTAGCTGGGTCTTCTGGTGGCGGCAGCAGCAGCACTGATGGTAAACCAGGATCAGTCAAATGGGGAGCTGAAGGTCCATGCCAGTGCCACACTCCCAGCCAGCAGCCTGTGCCAGCATGACATAAATCCAGAAGGGTTAAGCCTCTGGGCCCTGGCTTGAATCTGAACCTGCAGGGGCCAGACCCTTTCCTCCAGCCACCAAGTTGTTTGTCCCTTTCCTGTCTTCTGCATGGTATTTTCCCTCAGGCTTAAGTTACTGGCAGAAAGAACTTTACACTAGAATGTGCTGGCATTTTTGGTCCCACCCCTTTTGACCTTGGCCCCACCCACCACTGGACCGTGACCCTTGGGGGCTTCCTTAATGGAATTTGGACCTTGGGCTGAAAGAGGTTCAGCACCTTTGGCATCAGGCCTGGTGGGGTGAACCCGAGAAGGATTACCCAGGCAGCCCAGTCGATATGATAGTTCAGAATGGACTGCATTTCATGGGCTGGAGCAAAGCCTGCCAGGTGTGCAGAAAGCTTCAGGGCACTCCAAGGAATGTCTCCTTCTTCTTAGGGTCATGAAGGACAACTAGAGGCAATCCCTGACTCCCAATAACATGCACACATTGTATTCTTAATATACCCAGTTGTTATATGTCTTTTTCACTCTTAAAGGAAGCTCAAGGCAGCTTACAAAGATGCTTAAAGCAGTACAAAGAATGCATTCAGCTTATTTATGACAACCTTCCCCTGCCTTGTGCCCTACAGATGATTTGGACTGCAATTTCCAGAATTCTTAACCATTCGCCGCAATGGCTGAAGCTAATGGGAGTTGAAGCTGACTAAATCTACAGGGTGCCAGATTGGGGAAAGCTGTAAAACAGTGACCTGGTTTGCATGAAATGATAGCCTGGAGTATAGGTGGAGTGTGGGTTGACATTAAATCATGGGTATTTTTGAATTTTGGTTGTTGTTACATTGCTAACCCTGCACTGTGGTTTAACTATAAACCACTAACCATGAAAAATGTAGAATTCACAGCCTAGCAGCAAACCAAGCATTGTCTTCCTGAGTCATTCATAGTTAACAACCTATCATTAAACCATAGGGTTTGCACATAATAACAACTCATACTCAACCTGTACTCTGGATTGTTGTGATATGTGCACCAAATCAAAATCAGCAGAGTAAAGCAATATAATAGACAAAGGGTGCAATCCTGTGCTTGCTTTCTGTCTAAACATGTGAAGGTTTGCAGACTACAAGAATCAGCAAGGCATGCCAAATGCTTGCTTAAACAAAGTGCACTTTTCAAACTTGGATGGTGAACTGGCTGAAACTCTTGGGGTGGGAGTTGCACAGTCTGGGCTGTTGCCGCAGAGGAAGTTCATTCGCTTGTGAGCAAAAGTCAGACCATGGATCGTGCTGGGAAGAATCCCCCCACTGCCTTTCCCTGTTTGCATTTTTGAAAACCTATCTGTTAAAAGCAGAAGTACTTAGCATAGGCCTTGGAGTCCCCATGATTTAGCATGGATCTTCGACATGCTGTGCTGATCTCCTGTCCCCTAGACTAGCAAATCCAGAAAGTGATGCAAATTGCAAAAAAAAAAAAAGTGTGGAAACATGCACAATTTAGATCAGTTACCTGAGCCACTTTTTCTTGCTGTAAGGTTCGCACTGCCTGGATGCAGATTCCTACCAAGAGTGTTGTGTTTTCTTGGCATGTTCATCTCTGGATATGGGGTGTTAAGTGGATCAGGGAAAATTATGCTAAATATGTGGGTGCTGAGGAGTAGTGTGTATCAAGGAATATTTGATGTGCTAGAAATAGTATTGCTGAAATCATAGAAGGAAAGTGGAGAGGAAACTTTGAGCAGAAGGAAGACGGTACAGGGGAGGAAATACTGTCAGGGGTATTAACCACAAAGAGAGAGAGCTTGAAATAGCTTTGAGAATAATCAGGCTGCAGTGCCAAGGCTCGGAGGACCTAGAAATGACCTAGGAACCAAAGTACCACATCTTGGTGTCCCCTCTCTGTGAACAAGATCTGGTTCCCATGTTGCAGGACAAAAATTGAAGAGATCCAACAGCGGAAGGAAGAGGAGCTCAAATCCCTGCAGGTTCGCAACCAGAAACTCCAGCAAGAGCTGCAGACAGCAAACCAGGTCAGGGACTCATTTCTCAACTGGGAAAGGTTCTGACTCTGTCTTCGAGGAGCACAGGGTGACCTGGTCTGATCCTTGTAGGTCAGAAATCATGCCTAAGAACTTTGCCTCTTGGACAGGAAAGCCTCTTGATCAGGTCTTTGTTTTTTTACATGGTAACCCTTGGTTCAAAGCTTAGCTCCTAACCCATCTCTCACTATCTTCATACATTGTATATTTTGTATTATGGGAATATTTGCGGCCTAGCATGGTTAAAGGCTCTAGTTGACTACCATGGCATCTCCCAAGAAAATCTGAAAATTGTCATTCTTTGAGGTAAATGAGGCTCTCCAGCAGACTGTTTTTAGCCCCTGAGAAAGCTGTAGTTCCCAGAATTCCTTGGGAGAAAGCCACAATGCTGTTGTGAGCTCCTCTTTTCCTTTTCCAGCAGATCTAGACAAAAGATCTGAAATGCAGTCCTTTATCTGCACTGGGCGGGGTTTTGTGATACAGAGCACTTCATAAGACAGTTGTTCTTCAGTGACCTCAATCAAAGTAACAATCCTTCCAGCTTGTGGGAGTAGCTCTTATCCATGTGAAAGCTGAATTGAACCTGAAGATGCCTTCCTTTCCCAAACAGCTTGACTCTACCCTGAGGGAGGCCCATGCTGCTTGTGGGCCAAATGTTGGGAACACTGGATGTTACTTAATTGATCAGCTTATTCGGTTTGTTGCTGGCTCAATGGGTTAAAGAATTCACACACCCCCTCCTCAGATCCTCCCTGTTCCACAGTATCTCCCATAAAATCCAAAGCAGTTTGGTTTTCAGCAGCTGCCTGAGAAATCTCGCTCATTCACCTTGACATTTCTGTGCCACCTTCCAACCTCTCTCCTTCTCTTGTTTAGCTTGCACTTTCTTACTGGGAATTCTGCCTTTTGAGAGAAATAAGCCCCATCTCTCCATCCAGTTAAAATCGGATGCAGCATAGATGTTCCTGGTGATAACAGGCACACTGTTGCCTGTGCCAGAGGACAACCTTTAAAGAATTAAAATTAAAGGTAGAAGCTACCATCCATGCTCTACCTCTTGTCAGTTCTGGGACGGTTTCCTACTGACTGCTCTTGCTGACATTATTCTCTCTGCTTGTAATAGAGTTTAGTGTGCTAGTGAAATCTTCCCCCTGCACTTTACTCCACAATAAACTTGTTCCTTCCCCTGCAGGGCTTCTCTGAATTAAAGGACCAGCTGCAGAACCGTCGGAAAGAGCATGAAGTAGCCCTGCAGGCTCTGCAGGACCAAGTGAGTTGCCCCTCTTGCCCCTGTCCTACACACGGAAAGGTCCCTTCATTGAAAAACTAGCCTGTATCAAGCTGTAATGTGATGACAAGGCATGCATCTTTCTATTGTGAGTCTGTGTGAAGTATTTCATCTCTCTATGTGCCTGTTGCCTTATGGACAAGGCTGTGTGAACTCTAAAGGAGGAAACCCAGAATAGTGGAGTTCTGTGACCTCTGCTTAAGCATCCTCTATTTTATATCACTCTGGCTCTGCTTGCCTGGGGAGGGAAAAAAATGACTCTGTCTTACCCCAAGCATCAAAAACTTGATGGAGCCATTCCTCTGGTTTTTGAGAGTGCAAAAGGTACTGCAAACACACTTTCACAGTCATACGGTCCAGAAACATGTTGCTTCTTAAATAGAATTCTCTACCCATTCCCACACACCTGGGGAATGTGAAACCCTATAGCAGGCAGGGCAAATAACTTGGTTAATTGTCATGTTAATTCAACCCACCCATGTTGGTTCTTTGAGATGCCTGGCTTGAGGTTCATCTGGGTGTGTTGACAACATGAAGTCCTGCTGTTTCCACAAAGTTATTTCTCTGCCCTTTGTTTTGCTTAATTCAATGCATTACACCATTGACTTTCTTCTTTTGTTCTCTCCCCACCCCACCCCCATTTTTGATGCTTACATTCTTTATTTGATCTGTCACATGTTATGCGTACCTGCCTTTTCCAGATATTCCTCCAAATATATGCAGTAGTGTGACCTGTTGTGTACTTTATAAAATAAGTCTGGATTCATTTTACTCCTTCTTTGGATAGGATACGGGGTAGAGTCCTGTGCATATTAACTTGGGAATCAGCCTGGTTGAAATGGGTAGAGGTTACTTCTGAGTTAACATGTACAGATTGTACTGCAATGCTTCCCTGTATGTCTGGAATTTGGGAGTTCTTTGTAAAGGGAGACCAGCAGTTAGAAATCTAGGTTCCAAAATATTCACCTTTCTTTTCTAAGATGTTGTGCTGAATTTCCAGACTACATGCCAAGAGAATTGTTAGTGTGTTGTGAGAGGTCAATTTAAATAATTGAAGGCTATTGTAAAACCAAAGCGTCTGCCTGCAAAGGAGGCAATCCACTGCATCTCTGCATGAGTAGGAGGCAATGCTGGAGGCATCTGCCTCAGTGGGGGGCAAGTAACCTTGCTGTACCTCTGCATCATTTTCAGTGCAGAGACATAGAAAATTACCTACTTCTAGAGGAAGCTTCCCATTGTTTCTCTGCATGAGTCCCTGCCTTAGGCTTTCTTTACTCCAGTTGTGAGCTGTGACTTGTGCACAAGCATAGTAGTAAAAACCTTTATTGGCATAATGCACAAGCATAGGAGTGTGCTTCTAAGACTGGGAAGCTCCTTTCCTCTCACACTTGCAACTTTTAGGTATAGAAAAGAGTGCCTTTCAGTATTTTCCCTGCATTTTTAAAAAGTGTTCAGCTCCAATCATGACTAGAGTGAATAAATTTCAACATACGGCTGAACCATGGGAGGATATGACTATTGAGTGAGTACACAATAATGGGTCAGAAGAATATGGAGGCCAAATCTGTACTACAGGGTTGAAGAATATCAGGTCTGGGAGACAGGTCTGGCCTATTGTGGGTCCCAGTCTGGCCAGCCAGGATTCCCTAGATGCCCAATCCACTCCTCCCAACCACTGATTACTTAGTGTTTTCCCTGCTTTTATACAGTTTTCCCCATACGGAAAAGCTGAAATGCCTCTCCTAGAGCTTAATTACTAGCCAGAAGCGCTTTAAGATAAAGCACTTTTGTCCAGCCTTTTTGCTTTTGTCCCTGCTCGCCAGTGGAATGCCGCCCCCATTCTGGAGCTTCTCCAGAATGGAATTCTGTCTGTGGGCTGAAAAGTGCTACAGCCAGTCTTCATAATGCCAGCAATTCCACTCTACAAGTGGGCCCCTATGATTTAAGCCCCACATTGTTACATATCAGAATACAAAAGCATTCAAAACCTGTCTGCAGAGCGAAGACGTCTGGCTGAGCAGAGCAAATCAACCAAGGCATCTGCTGCAAAAGGGAGAGACAAAATCTGCAGGGTTGCTGGCCAGCATGATACAGAAGAAGCAAAGGAATGTAATACTTGATCAATAGACACCCCAAAAAGAAGCCTTGTTGAGATATGAGTCCACCCACTCCACATCCCTTTTTCCTGGCTCCAGGTAGGAAGGGAAGTCATAATTTCAGTTCTTGAGGTTACACAATATGTGAGAAGGGCTTTCCACCCAGAGGGCTATAGAAAAGGCATTGGCTTTCTCCACTGCCTTTCTCCAGTCTCAAGTGCTTAAAGGACAATGCAGCTCAGAGCATTCAACCATCTGCACCAGGGGTCCTCAAACTTTTCCACCAGGGGGCCAGTTGAAAGCTGCCAGTGCTGGGCATGGGCCGGAAAGGTGGTGCTGGTGGTGCATGCAGGGCGGGGGTGGGGCAGTGCATGCGGGTGTGCGCACTGAGGCGGGAGTGGGGCACGTGGCGAGGCAAGGGGAGGCGAGGTGTGGGCGGGGGTAGGCGCGCACTGCGAAGCAGTTGCACGAGGCAGTGGCTTGCTTGCCTGGTGATCACTTTCTGCGAGTGAGCAAACCACTGCCTCCCTGCACACAGGGCGAGTGGGTGGTGGCGAGTCCAAATGGGCATGGTGGGCCGGATCCGGCCCCCAGGCTGTAGTTTGAGGACTCATGATCTACACAATTGATACCTGTTTTTGAAGTGATTTTTCATCAGAGCAACAGCAAGGCAAGAACAAAGGAGCCTATTTTATTATCAGCGAATCCCTGAGATGTCTGCAAGTGAACCCAGTTCATCTGGTCCAAAATATCCTTTAGGAGATGTTTTCATCCTCTCTCCCCACACTGCGTCCTGCTCTCCTTTGCTTGAACTCCAAAGAGGATGTCCCTGTTTATCATATCCAGAATTTTGGTTGAATTCTTGAGAGGGCTAGAGCAGTGAACAGGAACAATTTGTGTGGCAGCATTTTGTTGAAGGTTCCATGTGTGTCTTATAATTCCTCCCTGACCTAAAAGGGTGCAAATAAAATAGGATGATCCTACTTGTCCCAATGTGGGGACAGTGTGATAGAGATGCAAAGGCCTCACTTCACACATCTTCTCCAAGCTCCATCCAGGCTCTGTCCACATCAATGTTCCTGCTGTAATTTTTCTTTATTTATCATACTCCTTTCCTTTTCCTCTTTCAAGTTTGGAAAGGGAACTTCTTACCCTTCATGTCCACAGCATGTTCTTCTGAATGGATTGTGATGTCTGACTGATAAAAATGTTCATATCACAAGGGTGGGCTTTTCACTTATACTGAAATAGTCCTCAGTCATGCTCAGAAAAGGCCTTTTTTTGCAGTGACATGCAGGATTTTTAAAATCTTTCCCTGGGGAAATCTAGCAAGGCCTCTCTCATTCTGTGTTCAAGTGTGCTTTGAAAACCCCTTTGTTTTATGATGAATTTAAACCCGGGTGTGCTGGTATGTGTTCTGATGGAAAACCTTTTAGATGAACAGTGTTCTTTTTGTTACATTGTGATTTTAGTATTTTTATTGATCATGCAGTGTTCAGCGGAATGGCGGTGGGTGGGGAGCAATGTGGCAGATCTACTGTGCCTGAGCTGACCAGGGTAGAAGTGGAGAATTACCCTGTAAAACTGTGAATTTACACTCTTCCCCCCTTTGACTGCAGGTGGGGAGGGAGAACTGGCTGCAGCAGGTTCAGTGTAACACTTTGAAGGAGCTTGCAGTGCAAGGATGGTCTTGGCCCCTCCCCTGTCCACAGATTGCCCTGTTGGGGGCTTTCTCCCAGGGTGGCTTTATACCTGCCCAGACACAATGGGAGCTTTGTCCAAAACCTGCACCACTGGCCCTTCTCTCAGCAGGTGGAGAGCTACTGGCCTGCTGCCCAGCCATCAATATCAGGGTGCTGGTGGTTTAGCACTGAGCTCCTACTAAGGTCAATGTGGTTGATTCGTGTCTAGTAAGCTGTTCTCCTAAAAGGGGGTATATAGATATATCAGTTCTGTGAACTGAATTAGTTAAATTGATTAGTGATACATATAGGCATGGGGATTGTCTCTTAAATGTTATAGTTTCCGTTTCCTTTTGGTCACCATTTGGTGCTGTATGAATCGTGGGGTTCTGATGGGAAGCATTTCTTTTATCACATTGGCTTTCACTGCTTCCCTTTTGCAATCTGCAAAATACAGTCCGTCCGTCCTTTCCATAACCCTCCCACCAAAAGTAGTGTGAGTGTGTTTTCCCATTCTTTTGAATAGTGAGTCGAGCTTTACATATTGTGCTCTATAAGTTGTAACCAAATTCTATGCCAAGAAAGCTGAGTTCTGTAACTGGACTAGATCTGCATAGTGGTCCACCTCAGATCCTCTTGTTGGTACTTGATTCCTTTCCACCTGAGGTTGTTCCCTCCTGGTGTGGGCCTCAGCATGAGCCCTATCATGCCAGTCTCTGGCATGGGAAATTGCTATACTCAAAACAGCAAGTAGAAAGCGCAGCTCCCTTGCTCAAGAGAAAGTAAAACGCAAATACCGAAGTATATACTACTTGGTCTGGCTTATTTGAGCCTGCTTGTCACCCTCTACTTTCTTGTTCTCTTCTGGGCCTGAAGGTAACTCTGCAGCCTGAAGGTCACGGGACCCTAGGCAGCTTTTGGCCTGTTAGCCCAGGGCCTCAGCCTGCCTTTGCAGTCCATGTTTAATACATCCATGCTTTAATACACAGGTCTTCTGTGGCTCTCACTCTTGAATGTTAGAGTGCCATAGGCAACATGGGTGAATGTGTGCCTGGAGGACCTAGTGGTTTATCGGCATGACCCTCAGGCAGTTCAGCTAAGTCATTTTAGACTCTGGACTTAATGATCTTATGCAGGGTAGGGGGTGCCTTCTGTCTTTTGATGGCAATGTGGATTACTAGCTTTCAAAATAAGATAAACCAGCCTTGTTGTACTTGGGCCCCGTTCTGCTCAGTGGGGCCTTGGAATCCTGCCCCAAAGGTCTGTCCTGGATGCAGCGCTGTCTTCAAGCCCTTCCCACATCTTTCCCTACCTGTTTCTCTTTTGCACCTCTTTTCTTAGGCCTTTGCCTTCTTACCGGGCTTTCCCTTCCCCAGTCTAAGTGTATATTTTGCAACCCTCCCCAACAGATACATTTTGTGCTTATTTTGGCCCTTTAATCATCCTGGCTTGTCTTAATAACTGTGCAGATTTGTTTTGTTAGTCTTGTTTAAACTGCCATTCATAACAGTTTTCAAAAATTTGGATTCCAAGCAAAGAAATCCTCCTTTTTCTTAAAACTTGGTTTAGCTGCCTCCTTTGTGTTCTGCTTCGTATTTTTAATCTTCTCTCTCTCCTTTTTCTCCTGCCTTGTGTCCCCTTCTCTCTGGCTCCTTTCCTCCCCTCCTCTGCCTTGGGGCACATCAGGTTGCTTGCCAAAGTGCGGAGAGCCAGGAGCAGGTTGAGACCATTCTGTCTGAAAACGATGCTCTGAGAACCAATCTGGCAGCATTAGAACAGGTACACTGCTCCCTTCCACAGAAGCAAAGTGCTCAAATGGTGGTGGAGGCCTGGATGGTGAAGTCTTTGGCCATAGTGAGCAATTAATGTTAATGGGCCCTCTGTGGGTATTTTCAGCGGTGTAAGAGGTGGAGGCTCTGCAACGGGGGCACCCATTACTCCCACACAACCCAAAGCTCTCCTTTGTCTCTTCACTCACAAGCACGTATGGGCATGTGAACACCATGTAGTGGGAATAGCAGAGGAGCCCTTCATTTGAGGCCTGTTCATGATTGTTGCTTTGTCTCTTGTTTGTTTTGATATGACTATGCCTGCCTGAAGCACAAGCAAAAGCTGCAGGGGAAGGCACCCACATGGAACGAAATGCAGAAAGAGAGTGTATTCTTAAAAGATGCCAAAGGAGAACGTCTTCATTTGAATTCAGGGCCTAGATGGTATATGAAAGATCACCACCCCCTTCATAAGGGGGCTTAGCCTGCTTTTAGCATTTGAAGATTGCCCTTGGCGAAGGAAGGCACTTTAGTCTCTGAAGTGTTTGCATTCAAATAAAGAAAGTTCTGTTTGGCACTTTTGAGAAAAAAGTCCTCTTTCTGCAGTTTGTGAAGTGGTTTAAGCTGCTACTTATGCTCCTCCACCTGTTTTACACTTCAGTCCCCTTCATCCCTTTAGCCTTGCAGGTGAGGGCTGATTCAGTGGGCCCAGCAAGCATATGTCTGTCCTGGGTGGGTTGGTTGGTTGGTTTTTTAGAGAGGGTAGTTGAAAATGGCCTTGTCTTTCTATTGTCTTTCTTGTCTGTCCATTGTATCAAGGCTCAAGAGAAGCAGATAAAAACAGTGCTGGTGCTAAAACCTTTCCTTGGCCGCCTAACGCTAGCCCAAGTTAAACTGATTTGCCACTTCTTCATTCTGGATTATAGAATTAAATGCAAACAGAAACAAAAAAGTCAAATAATTTACTGGCACCTCAAAGACTTCTCGTATGTTGTTGATTTTTATAGGTAAAATGTAATTGGGCCTGTCGCAGAGGCCATGCTTGCACATTTCTAAGTACAGTTGAGAGAGCTGGAATGGACTGCAGCTTCATGTGCTTCCTATCTCTGGCTTCTCCCTTCTTGAATATCAATTATCCTAGTCTCCACCCTTCCCTTTGGCTGCTCTGTGCTCAAGGGGTAGGTCTGCAGCACCTTAACTGTGGTTAATGCTCACCAGGACTCTTCTGTCACTGCAATTTGCAGCTGGTTTAGAAACTCTGGTTAAAAGCAAACCTGGTTATTGTTATTCTTGATTAAGTTCTGTGCATGCTTCAAGTTTGGAAATATTATGTCTGCAAAGTCAGGTGCTTCACTTATACTTAATGTTCCTCAGAACAGACAGCTGAAGAATGACAGTTTTCCCAAGAGGATGAAAAGCAGAGGATATTCAGGAGGCATTAGGCTTTTGCTTGGGCTCCTGGTTGAATATTCTCAGGGGCAGGGAAATTCTTGGAACCATTTCTAGGTCTATAAGTCCCAGAATGCTAACCATGGGTTGGATGGGGAAGGGTTACAGACAGCATACAGCATCATGTGGTTTCCACAGTCTGCCCTGAGGCCTCTCTCTTTCCCTCCGGCCCAATAGATCCAGACATCCAAGACCCAAGAAATGAATCTGATGCGAGATCAGGTGGCAGCATTGGGGGCAGAACTACAGCAGTGTCAGAATGAGAAGGAGGTTCTGGCTGCCCGGCGGGATGACCTCAACTCACAGCTGCAGGTAGGCCAAGGTGCAGGATGTGCCATTCTTGGAAAAGTCAAACGTTTGTGGGGCAGGGGGAGGGTTTCTCCCCATTGAGCAGCTTGCTCCTGGGATGCTGCTACAGGCAGGGTCCAGCTGGCCACTTTGCATATTCAGAAGGGGAAGGAAGGGAGGAAGCACCTTTTAGCACACTGTGTTTCCTTCTCTCCACCCCCTTAACACAGCATGCAAAGTGCCAGTTTCAGAAACTTTGTCATTCAGATAGAAGCAGCAAGTATGTACAACTTTGTGACATGAGCCTGCCTTCACTTCCCATCACATCCTGTCCTCAACATCTTTGTTTTCTGCACCCCTTGTCACCCCACTTTCTTGTTGTTTGACCTCTTTGCTATTCCCCTCCTCCGGCTTCTTCTCCTAGCCTTCTTCCCCTTCCCACCATTCCTTCCAGTGACTGTCCGGGTCCCAGTCCTTTTTCTGGAGCATTGGTAAGATTTGCCCCCTCTCTCCACCCCATTTCAGAGAAATTGTTATTGCTGCATTTGCTTGAGGGTGGGCTGGGAATGGAAGGAGTTGTCCTACAGAGCAGCAGCGTAAGTCATCTTAACTTTCTGTCTTAGGAGTCGCTCCGGGCAAACTCTCGTCTACTGGAGCAGCTCCAAGAACTTGGGCAGGAGAAGGAGAGATTGTTACAAGATCTTGATGAAGCGAGAAAGGTAAGTGAAGAGAGAGGCAGGGGCTGGCAGAAGGCTCTTATTTTTTAGTCCATTTTACCTGGACAAATGCAAGACTCTGGACTGTGTGACAGTAGTCAGGTGTAGTGCCAAACTCCCAGTGGCACCAAGGACTGAAGCTCACCTAGGACCAACTCTGTTGTCTTTTCAGTCTCAGGTCAAAACTGCATTTAATGGTATATGATGGGTTATGTCAGCCATTTTAATTAGGTCTAAATTTCTTGAAATGACTTTAGATGTTTAAACTCTTTTACATTTTTGTGCACCAGAATGTTATTGTATTTATTTACTTGATTATCAAACTGCAGCCAATGGTCCCAACAAGACCTTCTGGGCAGTGTTAGCATGTTTAAAATCTGTATACTGGAATTTTATACTCATATTTTTATTGCAGCTCTTTTGTAGTTTGAAAAATTGTTGTGAACCACCCAGAGAGTTTTGGCTAGTGGGCAGCATAGAAATGAAATATAAACAAACCATGTGTTGCCTACAACCTTCTTCTCACATGCTAGGATTTCTCAGTTGACCTTCTGTTTGTCAGTATCTTCTACTCTCAGGCTAGCCCAGGACCTGGAGAGCGAAAAATGGGGTGGGAGCCCTCCCCACTCCATGTGGGAAAGCCAAGTGGGCAGGCATTTGAAGCACAGGTTAGCACTGATGGCGGGATAGCCTCCTGCCCCCATCCCTGACAGCAGGCTAGTGAGGACAGGCCATGTGACTTAGGCAGCTCAGGGGTCCCATAGCGAGGAGCAGCCATGGGCTCAGGAGGACCGACCAGGAGTTGCGGTTACTACTCCCAGCCTCTGCTTCCTCGGGCTTTGCCCCCCAAAGCCTCATGGTAGAGCTGGCCCTGCTATAGTCTGTGGAGGGTATCTTGAGCTGCATTCCTGAGTGCCAGGGGGACTAAGTAAGCCAGGCTGCCTGCTGTGGGGCAACTGCTCTGCTGACCCCGTGTCTGCTTTCCAGACAGCAGAGAAGCGGAAGGCCATGCTAGATGAGATGGCCATTGAGACCCTGCAGGAGAAGGGGCGCCATAAGGAGGAGTTGGGAAACCTCCGTCTGCAACACGAGAAAGAAGTGCTGGCCGTGCGGGCACGCTACGAGCGGGAGTTACGGGAGCTGCATGAGCACAAGAAGCGGCAGGAGGATGAGCTGCGTGGCCAGCTCAAGGAGGAGAAGGTATTGGTTGAGGGACACTGTACACAGGTCAGGTCTCCCCATGGAAATTAGCATCTCCAGTCCGTGGTTGGTTCTTTTTGCTGTGGAAAGTGGAGAACTTCAGAATGGTGCGTTCTCTGTCCTCCATCTGTTCAATTGGAGAAGAAGCAGCCTTCTCTCTCTGAGGGAGCCCTCGTTTGTCGGCATTTCCCGGCGCACTTTGTAATGCCTGCCTCTTTCCCCTCCCTGCTGTGCTTTAGGCTCGTAGCCAGGAGCTGGAGTCCATGCAGCAAATTGTGGAGGAGCTGCGCCTGCAAATACAGTCCATGGATGGCACCAAGGGCTGGTTTGAGCGGCGGCTTAAAGAGGCAGAGGTGACTGTCCCAGTAGGAAGCACGTGGCACGAATGCCTTCCCTTTACCACCTATTGTTGTGGCACCCTGAGATCAGAGTCTCCATCGTACCGAACCCTTCGTATTGGGTTCAAATGCATCCCCTGGAATGACCTAGAGAGTCTGTAAACTTGGTTCCCTTCCTGTCTTGCCTGATTGTTTCTTCCTGTCTCCCAGGAACTGATCGAGAAGCACCAGCAGGAGCATGCAGAGGCCATGCGGATCTGCAAGGAGCAGCATATGGCTGACTTGCAGGTATGCTGGGGCGGGAAGCTGGTCTTCCATGACAGGAGAAGTGGCAGAGATCTGCTGGGAACCCTGGTCAAGGAGCTGCCCTCTGGTGGAAGGCTGCCTTCTCACAGAGCACTGTTGATTGATGCACCTCGTCTGTGTCTGCCCTTGGGTGGCAGCTTGCAGAAGGGTTAATCTGGGGTGGGGGCCTATTGTGTAGAGCATTCTGCTCTTTGGGTTGTCAGTCAGGGGTGATGAATGCCTGTGGCCTTCCAGCTGTGTCTGCATATTACTCTGGGAACGCTGCCCTAAAGAATGGTGATGCAGATGGCTGACCTAGAAGCATTTTCTGCAAATTGAGCTTGTTTAATCATTATTTGTAAACCACCCTACTTCAGGAATGAATTTTAGGACAGTTTGCAACTGTGGAACAGCAAAAATACCAAATAATTTAATAATACTAAATTAAAGTACAGTGTGCTGAAACAGATCACAAATTAAGGGAGCAAACAAGCATTGGGCCAGCCTGGTGGGACACTTGGCCTGCAGGCCAGGGTCCTCTGCTTTGAAATAAAAGATCAGAAACCTTCCATAGAATGCCTGGATGTATAAAAAAAGTTTTAGCTTGGCTCCTAAGAGAAAACAATGTTGGCACCAGGCAGGTCTTTCTTGGGGAGAGTGTTTCACAACTGAAGCACCACAGCCAAAACCCTCTGTTTGACGACTCAAAGGTGGAGGCACTCAAAGTCCTCAGTAGGTGCCTTTAAGTTGCAGGCAGGGTAAGATAGGAGTTGGTGCCCGAGCCAGCTTAGGGATTTAGATCTAAGCTGCCAGCACTTTGGGGTGTGCTCAGAAATAAAGAGAGAGCCAGTGGAATTCTTTTAAAACTGGCAAGATGGGACTGTGTTGTCTTCTCAGCATCGGGCAAAGATCTTTTCTCATTACAGTCTTAATGCTGCTTGTGTGGGTTTCCCCATCCCCATGTTTGCTGCCAGTGTGTGGCAGAGCTACAAAGGGGAGCACTTGTAAGGCAGAAGTGGCAGCAAGGTGGCAGCAGTTAACCCTTCCCCTGCTTGCTAGTTTTCTTCTCTATTTCCTGCCTCCCTCCAGAGTTTTGAGAGATTTACTGATCGTGTGTGTGTATAGGGTGGAAATGGCTGGGTCACAGACAATAGTTTAAATATGTGCCCCCACTTGCTGCATCTCCCCCTCCATATTCCTCCCATCAGCCACAGGAATTTTGCATGTCAGCAGCAAATGTGGTACTAGAAAACTCAAATTTACCACCAGATGTATAGTTCTTCCTTTCAGGCACCTTCTTTCCTGCCCAAACTTACTGTTCTTTTGTCTGCTGTGCAGCTGAAGGACCAAGAAGTAGAAGCAACCAAGGAGGAGCTGCGAAAGATTGAACGAGTCAGAGAGGAACACATGGACACCATCAACCGGCTGAAACAGGTGTGTATGTGCTACTGCCTGCCAGCTTCCCCCGAGAGCTGGTGCTTGGCAGCACGAAGTTCCTAGGCCCATCTGTTCTCCTTCCTCCTGCCAGAATCACCCATCTGCTGGACTATGTTGCTTTTTTCTGTGGGCTTGCAGTGTCTGGCACAGATAGGCAGGTGGTGCTCTCCCTCCCCAATTCACACAGCCAGACCTGGACTTTTGCTGCCTTTCCCCAAAAGGTCTGGAGTCCCCCCCACCCTCCCGCAGCATTACTGCAATTAGTATTAGCATTTTTGTTGCACTCTTCAGGTTATCTACTAAGATAGTCCCGGCCCTCAGATGGATAATTTGAGAGACATGACACAAAAGGAAAAGGGGCTGGCGGGATGAGGGAAAAAGCAAATCCAGGCATTGACTCTTTGTTGCAGGAATTCTTTCCAGCAAAGGGGAGGCAGCCAGGCTCCCTGGCAACTGCTCCGTCTCTTGCTGAGGGGTGGGGCCAGGCGCCTCTTCCTCTTCCCTTAGTAGGGGTGTTCTTCCTGGGAGTCCGGAGAAGCAGCCTCCCTTGGTTGGTCGCCTGGCTGGAGGGTGAGGACTGTCTGTGCTGCCCCTCAGCTCTGTCCTCCCTGTGCAACTCCCCGGATACCTCCCCAGTCTGCATTTCCCAGTTTAAAACAAAGGTCTGGGGATGCTGCCTGTGCCGTGATCGGAGTTAGTGCCCCTGAGGGCAAAGCAGGTCAGTGGTGGAGGAAGAAGCAGGAATGGGGTTCTGGGGTGCTGGTGGGCAGTAGGATGTGGATGTGAACCCTGTAAAGCAAAGAGGGGGAAGTGTGGGAACTCTAGAAAATGAACTAGCGGTAACAGTGCCCTCCCCCTTTATGGACCCATTTGTCACAATGAGGACTAGACAAAAAGAAAGCCATTTTCATAAAGGGGAGGGAGCATTATCAAGCATGTTACCACCCCTTAGTCTGTGACGGGAGCATCCTTTGACCTCTCTCTCTGGGAACATCCTGAAGGCATGTGTGTGACTGCCTTGTCTCCTCGGCAGGAGGTGAAAGACACTGTGGATGGGCAGCGGATCCTGGAGAAGAAGGGCAGTGCAGCGGTAAGCTGGGGATTTCTTTCAGGGAAGTGGAGTTTCCAGGTGGGGGCAAGACCTTGCTGACCGTACTGCAAGAGGTCTTGAGTTTCAGGTTCCCTCAGCCCTAGTCAGCATAGCCAGTGGCCAGAAAGGCTAGAAACTGGTATCCAGAACATCTGGAGGGCATGAGGTTGTGGAAAGGCTGGTCTGACCCTTGAACCCAGAGTGTTCACTGTGGCTGGTAAGTATCCTTCTTTTCCTGGGAGAATTTTGAGTGAAAGCAAGGGCATTCCTTCCCACCCATCTTTCTCTGCCTTGGCATTCCTTGAACGCTGTTGGAGGCTGGGATGACTGGTGAGCTTGAAGGGCCAATTCCTACGATTCACCGTGGTGCTCCCGCCCCCACCCCCCAAGAAAAGCAAAAAATGAAGGTTGGGAGCAAGACGGTTCCATTCCAAATTGGCCATTGGCCATTGCTTAGTGCCATTTGGAGTTCCTGGTGGGGCAAACTGGAGCCAAGGACCTGAAGAAAAGGAAGGGATTGCTGTAAATAGCAAAGACACAGCCATGCTGCTCTTCTGGCAATCCCTTTGCCCAAAGGCCTTTGGGGCATTCCGTTCTGGGCTGCTGCAGGAATGGCAGCAGCCCCCTTGCACCATGGTGGGCTGTGTCTCAGTGCCTCCACCCCAAGCTCATGCCTTGGCTTGGCAGTCTGGCTTCTCTCCTTGCTCTCAGCCAGTAAGCCAAGCCACCAGCAACAAGAAGCTTAGTGACTGAGGGCAGATTGCTAAAATTGCATTTTCCCTAGAAGTTGCATGTGTAGCCACACTTCTTTCCATCATGTAGGTATTGCAGTGGTGTCTTTCCTCCTACACTGAGAATGTAGCACACGTGTGAGATGCTGGGCTGTTACAAGACACTTCTGATCTTGGCATCCCTGCAGTCTCCAGCTGATGCCCAATTTCAGAGGGCACAAAGCTGCCCGAAAGTCGCACCTTCTGATCTTGCTTGAATTGGGATCAAGGGTTTCCCCCTGCCACACACACATGCTGCTTCATGGTTCTGGAAACAGCAATGAGGCATGCATGTAACCCTACCCTTTTCTTTTGCGGTCAATGGGTAGGAATATATGGAGAGCTCTGCTGCAGGATCAGTTCATCTGGTTGAACATTCTGTTCAGTCGGGAAAGCCACGAACGGGACATAAATGCATCCACTCCCTCCTGCTTATGCTCCCCAGCAACTCCCAATGCATAGGCATTCTGTGTCTCATGCTGGAGGGTTAGGGTTAGAGCTGGCGGCCATGGATAGTCTTCTTCTCTGTGAATTTGGCCAGTCCAGAGGAATGGCTAGCGTTATACCTTGTGGGCAGCAAATTCCATAGTTTAACTATGCACTGAGTTGCAGTCCCACAGCTGTTCTGCACACCATCAGTGATGGGTTTGTTAAATTTTCTTGTATTTGCATATTTGAACTAGAACTGAAGCTGGGTGCTGGGTTAAGCCCTAGTGAGTCCTTCCTCCAGCTCTGATGTACCCCATGCCTCTTCCCCCACAAACAGCTGAAGGACCTAAAGCGGCAGCTTCACCTGGAAAGAAAGCGAGCGGACAAACTCCAGGAGCGTCTGCAGGAGATCTTGACCAATAGTAAGAGCAGGACAGGTGAGAGGTGGCTTCCTCCAGGGAAGGACTTGAGTTTGGTCTTCCCATCTGCACTGCAGGAGGGTGTGATCAGGAAGAAGGCATGGTTTTGGAAGACTCTGAAGGGGTGGGTGTCTTCAAGTTTTCCTCTTGAAAAGCAGTAGAGGTGTGGGGTGGCTTCTCATTCCACATTTGTCTGCTGGAACAAAAGAAGAAAAATGCATATTTGCTATCTGAGAAAGTATGTGCATTTTAAAAGTTACCATGACTTCCTTTAAAGTGTTAGAAGGATCAGCTACTTCCCCCTCCTTCATGTCTTAATGCACCTTCCCCAGCCTGCACTGGGTGTTGTAGCCTTAACACCCAATGCAGGAGGGCACTACATTGGGGAAAGCTGCATTAAATGGGAACTGCAGCTCCAGTCGCAGGCATCTGCTGTTCTCGTGCTGCACATGTTGACTTGTACCAGGTTGCTAAACTTTAGTGTGAGAAAGTGCCCTAAGGTGTACGTGTATAGGAACGGGGGAAAGGAATGGGTGACTTCACATAGCTTTAACCATTCAGAAATAATTTGCTGGGGTTCCCTATCATCACACTATTTTAGCTGGTAAATATTACAGTGCCCATGATTTGTACTTGCTTAGCCAACTGTTGGGGGCTAGGTACCATTTCCTTCAAACAAAATATCAGCATTTTGCTCTGAGGAACCAAACTTCTGCTCCAAGGAACAGCTGGACTCTAAACATGCAAATTAAGTTTGTCTGCATCACTGATTTTGCAGTAGTTATTGTAATGCACAGTTCTGGTGCTGCTAGGCATGGGGAAGAGCGGAGAGTTTATTTGTGGGACATTAGAGCCTGCCTCCTGATCACCAAGAATCTTACTTTGTTCCCTTCCCCTGACTTTTCAACTTTACACAGTTATTTGAAGTATATATTTGAAAGTATAAGGACTAGAAACTTGCTTTAACCCTATCCCTCCACCACCTGGATATTTTGAGAGAGCAGAATACTGTACCTTTTACCAAATTCTGATCCCCCTTTGTTTTCCTGCAGCATTACAACATATATTGTTGTTGTTGTTAGTCGTGAAGTTGTGCCTGACCCATCGCAACCCCGTGGACAACACTTCTCCAGGCCTTCCTGTCCTTCACCATCCCCCAGAGTCCACTTAAGCTCACACCAACTGCTTCAGTGACTCCATCTAGCCACCTCATTCTCTGCCGTCCCCTTCTTCTTTTGCCATCTATTGTTCCCAGCATTAGGCTCTTCCCCAGGGAGTCCTTCCTTCTCATTAGGTGGCTAAAGTATTTGAGTTTCATCTTCAGCATCTGGCCTTCTAAAGAGCAGTCAGGGTTGATCTCATCTAGGACTGACCAGTTTGATTGCCTTGCAGTCCAAGGGACTCATAGGAGTCTTCTCCACTATCACAATTCAAAGGCCTCAGTCCTTTGGTGCTCAGCCTTCCTTATGGTTCAGCTTTCACAGCCATACATTGCAATACAACAATATTTTCAGCCCTAATTATACAGTGTTTGCAGCACATGATATGATGGTTTCCTTTTTAGCCTCATGTACGCTGTGAAAATATATGCTAGGAATGAAACCAGTGATCTGCTTAAAAAGGTGCATGCAAGTATTTACCAAAATATTATAGTTTCAAGCAGGTAAAATCATATAGGTCTTCCACCTTTAGATTTCTGGAGAGCTTCTAAGAGTTGACTCTGGACTGGCTCCAGATGGCATGTATAGGGTAGAACAGCTTTCCTACACTCCAAAACGTCTGGAGAGTACCAGATGTAACTCCCATTAGACCCTAGGATGGTCAGGGATGATGGGAACTGTGGTCCAAACATATTGGAGAAAGATGTCCTAGTTCTGCCAATAGTATGACAGTAAGCATAAAGTCAGGAAGGCCGTTCCCAACTGCAGTAGCTTAAGATGGTGGGCAGATCTCTCCTCTTCAGGCCAAATGTATTAATGACATTTATGTGTATACATTAGGAGCTGTATCGTGGCGTTGGAAAAGGATGATTTTTTTCATGCTAATGAGGGAAAAGGAGAGAAGAGGGAAGATGAACAGACTTAGAATGGCAGTGTTCCCCTAAGGCAGCCTTCGCCAACTTGGTGTCCTCCAGAAGTTTCGGGACTCTATCACCCAGTGCCCCCTGCCAATGATCAGGGATGATGGGAGTTGGTGAGCATCAGGCTGAGGAAGGCTGGATTTGTACCTCTACTAAAGGGTTCTCAAGACTCTGGATTCCTATTAGGCGAGTTCATGACCCCAACCATCAATGCTGCATCAAATCCACTTTGAATTCTGTACCTGAAGAAATGAAATATTTTGTGCATCTAGTTCCAGAAAATAGGAAGAACTTGCTCAGACAGCAGCTTCTGAAGCTCCTGGCTCAGCATTGTTGTGGACTTAAGAAGTCTACCTGGGGAAGCAAACGACACCTCCTCCAGCCTCAGACACCCCTGGAATAGGAAGCCAGCACCTGCCTGGCTTCTGTTATGGTCTGCCAGACAGTTGGCCATTGCAGCTGTGTGGCCCAAGGAGGGAGGGCAGCCATGCTGGTGGAAGGGACCTTCTAAGGATATAAGTATTAAAAACTGCTGAATTCTTCACTGAGCCATCTGTTGAGTCCTAGGAGAGAGAATGTGGGTGCAGGGTTTGGGTCTGTCTGTACTGCACTGTGATACACAGGAAGAGGCGTGTGAGTTTGGGACAGAGCTGGGCTGTCTGCATGAGAAGGCTGTCAAGAGCATGCTAACTTCCGTGATGAAAACTTTGGAAGGGAGTGCAGGCGATGAGGGAGAGGGGGAAGGCACGATGAAGAAGTCAAAAGGAGTTCAAAGGAACAGTGGGGAGCTGGAGAATGTGATCAGGATGTTTTATGAAGAGGAGAACTGCATGAAAATGTTTCTGTATCTAAGGAAGGTTTCTCCCCATGGATACTGCAGACTAAATACATCCAGTTTTGTTCAGGACATTTGTTTTTCCACGTCTCATCTGTGAATTCTAATCTGAAGAGCCATATTGCAAAGACTGGATGAGTAGCCCTAGCCATGCAACTGTTGAGGGCCATTGAATGGTCGACATATTCCAGCCTTCTCCCCCACCCGCATCTCTGTCTCTCTCTTTGAAGGAGGGTTTGGAATGTGCAGTCTTTGCCTGGGCCCCAGGAGGTGCTGTCATTTAGCCCTTGGCCAATTATACTACCAAGCTGCCTTTTGATCTTGCTGCTTTGATCTCCTTTACTCTGGATTGTGAAGGGACCTCCATTGCCTTCTAAATTTCTCTCACTCTTTTTGCTGTGGTGGCACCCCCTCCCCTGCTGCCCCTCTGCCACACACAGCAGTCTGCACAAAACAATCCTACTTCCATGGGACTATATTTAAAAGCCATCCTCTGCACCCCCAGCCCACTCCTTCTTCTTGACAAAGGGCACATGACCTTCAGCTCAGCTTGCTGCTTTAAGCTGAAGTGAGGAGGAAATGAGTCCCTGGCATAGTCGGAGGAGGAAGAGGTTTGTTCTTGCAGGGACAGGTGGCTCTGAAGAAGGGAGTAAGGCACATTTGCGGGGGGGGGGGGTTAGAGAGGAGCTCTAGGCACCCAGCACTGAATGGGTCTCTTATTTTCATGCAGCCCTGGATTAAAAATTCACCAGCTAGGCTAGGCAGCTGCAGTGCTTGCTTGTAGGATTTCTCACTTCCTACGCACCCAGAGCTCTCTGCTCCACACAGAGCTCTCCAGGCTCCGTGCTGAATGGACAGCACGATTGCTAGAAATGTCATTTCTGAGCTCAGGGAACTGTTTGCGAACACAAGTGGTGCGGGCTGCAGAATTTCTCTCAGTAAAATAGGTGTGGACCTGGTATATATGGGAGAGAGCACCTCCCCATGAGGCCCATGTAAAAGCAGGAAATACTTAGAAATTTTGTCTGCTTTAGAAGAATGTCGGGTTCTGTCAGGATCGGATCCTGGTGTCCCTCTCTTTCTTGTCTCTATTTTTCTAATTGGCCACTGTTTGGGAGACTTTTTGTAGAGAGATACTGCACTGTTAATATATTTCAAGAAACAGGGCACTGGATTGACTCCTGAGGATGCATGGGATGGGATTATATGTAGTTTTGACTCTGCATGGCTAGAGTCACCAGGGGGCAAGGACCACGTTTTGCTTGCAATCAACTATATCGTACCAGTTAATAGTTCCTATTTCATTCCACTGCATGCAGGAGGTCCTGCATTCCATCCATGGTATTTCAGTCCATGGTTCATTTTGTGTGATAAACCTGGAAGGGTTCTGAGAGAGACCACCCAGGACAAACCTTTAGTCCTCACTCTGGATTGCCCGTCCCCCAAAAACCTGCAGGTCCTGGTTCAAGCATCACAGACAACAACCCAGAAACAGAATATCTCTAGGTTGTTGAGCTCTGTCGAGCTGCAGTGGGAGCAATCAAGCATTAACAGCAAGCTCATTCACTCCTGCTTCCTTCATGACGACCCAGGGTTCAGATAAATAATAATAAAATTGGTTTGTTGTTGCAGTGCAATGAGCCAGATCACACATCACAGCTACGCAGGGTTTAAACAAAGCAGTAAAGGCACTGTTAGTAATGTTACTGTTACATTTATATGCTGTCTTTCTTCCTTCTGCAAGGAACCAAAGGCAGCTTACAAGATCCTCCCCCTTTTGTCCTCGTAAGAAGTCAGTGGAACTGGTTAGGCTTAGAGTTGGTGACTGGAGCTTCAGGAGCAAGTGAGGACTGGGACCTGGGTCTTCTCAGTCCCAGCCCAATACTCCAACCACTATACCATCATGGTAGTTATTGCACTGGTAGATGTGATTCTTGTTATACTAGCTACATTGGGAAACAACACAGGATCTCACGGCCCCTTACAGATGCGCACTTGTGCTGTGCCCTCAGTCAGTCCTGGTAGAGAAACTGAGCAGAAATCAGAGGGCAAGAAATAATCTCCTTGACCCCTGGGTCATTACTGGACAATGAACAACTTGTTTAGAGACCCTCTCATGTTGGGTACCCCCTCTCTTTTTAGAAGCCTGTTTATAGTCAATATCACTTAAGTTGCTATTTTAAAAAACAAAAGCAAGCTAGCCCAATTGTTTAAAGGGTGGGGGAGTCTGGTGAATGCACCAGATGGTCTGTACTGGAAGTTACATTCTGCAATCTGTTGTGTTAAAAGTGTCCCTTGTCAGTGGGGTTTGTCATATGCATGGCTTGCTAAATTAGTTCCATATTCTGCCCTTCCTCCCAAGGAGTTCAGCTGGTTTTCATGTCCGCCACTTTTTTTCATTCTAACCACAAACCTGTGAGGTAGGTGAGACTGAGAGATCAGGGCTGCAATCAGAAGTCATCATGTCTCTCGTGACAGGAGCATGTTCAGTTCTCCCATCAGCTTCCTCAGGGCCACACCTTCCTCCCTCCCGCTTCTGCTGGTGCACTGCCAAAGAGATCAGAAGCTTCTGCTTCTACTTCTGCTTTAGATTAACCACAGCTAGATCTGTTGCCTGCACCCTAAACTGTGCTCTATCCTAACTTTGCTTTGTTAAACCAAGCCAACTTGGTTTGAAGTTAGGTTTTTTCTAAGCAAGCCATAGTTAAGGATTTCCTGAGAAACAAATATAAAGGGTTGTACCCAAAGTTACCCTTACTTAGAACAGATTCATTAAAATGAAATTGATTTCAGATGGAATAGCATTTGTAATAAATTCATGGGTAATAATGTTAGCCCATTTGTTGGGCTCTGACAATACACTAAACTTGAGAATCTAAAAGAGAAGCAGAAGGCACCTCATCTCTTCTTTCCACTTGGAGAAGCAAAGGAGAAGGGGGGTGGTTGTAGGTCTCAGAGGGACACTCAAGGCTCCTTTCTCTCATGATTTCCAAATACAGTCACTATTTCTCAGCTTCATTTGCTCCACTCAGGCTTTGCAGTGGATTTCAGCCCTTTGAACAGATCTGGTCCTTGGTAAATGCCAATTAAGAATTTGTTGTTCATATCTTCCTCTTCTGTTAGTATTTAGCTTGACAAGAATAACATCACAGCTGAACAGGAGGGATTCTGGATGGGACGGGCTGGTTCATTTTTGAAAAGCAGATCAGGGAGAAGGGCTGTAGCCAGTGCCGAATGGGGCTCTTCTCCCTCTGCAGACTTAGGTGTGCAGTTTGGGTGTACTCCTGGGCTCAGCTCTGAACCCAAATGGGCAGGTCTTATTGGAGGACAGGATGGTATTTGCACAGCTCAAGCTCACAAACCTATTCCAGAAATACCTGATCTGGCCACAGTCACATGTGTGCCAGTTACATCCCGTTTGAATTGTGCTGACATGGTCAATGCAGGGCTGCCTTTGAGAACTGCTGAGAAATTTCAGCTACAGACAGACTGTCTTTCTGCTGATGGGCAAACATTGCTTTATTCAGGAAGGCCTTTGGCCTGTAAGTGGCCTGTTGGGTTTGGTGCTCTTTTTACTTTTTATTTTGTAACATTTTCATATTTTGTATGAAATATGAAACATATTTCATACAAAACATATTTTGTAACATTGTTACATTTTCATTGCATGTTATTGCTTTAATCAATTTTAAATTATGCCTGCAAAGCTGCCTTGAGTGCCAATTTGTGGTAGAAAGACTGGATACACATCAACTAAATAATAAATAAATATACTTCTATTAAATCTAAAGGCTGAAGGAATAGGACCTTGGATGTGTATAAAATGTAGTGTCTGTTCAGGTCTGCTGAAAATAATAGGTATTGTGAAGCAGGTCTGCTAGGATAAGGCAGCATTCCATCTTTTGGCACTGAAAAGAAGAAAAGCCCATTGTGGTTTGAACCAAGCTACCTAGAAGACAGTGTTCTCCCATACAAGCCTGCCTGGGAAGGCTGTTCTTAGGGTCCTACCACCAACAGAGACAAGTATGCTGCAGACACGAGAGAAGGCCTTTTTGGTGAGCTTTCCAAGACTGGGCTTTCCTCTGGAGGGACACCACATTAGCTCTGTTCAGCTGACAAGCAAAGACATTTTTGTTCAGGCACGACGTGTGGCATGTAAGCCAGTCTGTTGAGTACTGTGCTGTTTATATTATTTTGTTGTTGCATGTTTTACTGTATTTTATTATTGTTTTAAGTCAGTTTTTATTTTAAATGTCACTGCCTCTTTTTGTAAGTCTTTATTAGATTACAATAATTCTAGGCTGTCTTTCAGGGCAAGAGCCCCCCTAAGGTGGCATAGTACCATAAAATTCATTCTAATAAAAAACTGATATAGTAATAGAACAGCCAACAGTCATAAAAACAAGCATAAAAACAACCAAAACCAGCAAAAAGCATCTGACTAAACGCCTGTGATCAGTTGCAGCCACAACTCAGAACAATCCAGGAAAACAAGAGCAGGGTAGGGCCATTTTCTTGGTAGAGAGGTGGGGTATCAGTCCAATCCAATCAATAAATATTGCATCAGAAGCATTCATAAGCAGGAGAGGCTGCAATATGGAAGCTTAAAGCTGAGAATTCATTGCAGGCAAATTGAGACCACAAGCAAGGAAACTCCTGTGGGGCCTTACAAACATTTTCTTCCTGTTACCTTCAAAATGGTTGGGGACTGGGCTTTGCTCCTTCATCACAGCCCTCCTTCTTCCCTCTTTTTCTCAGTTTTCCCTACTAGCTTTTACTGTGTTTAAGAATTATGTTGATAGTAAATTTAAACCTTATGAATACTAACCCAGGTTGATTTTAAGGAACTGTGTGCCCTGGTTGAGAGCAAATCCTGGCCAGTGATTGAGGCCAGTAGAAGGAATTTAGAGGGATCCCTGCACAAGAGATCATGAGAATGCAGGATCCAGCAGTCTGTTCCTCATCCATTATCTGCAGCTAATGGATTGGGAGTGTTTACCTTCTGCTCAGGAGCTTGGTATATTCCTGATTATGTAAACAAGGTAGTTCCTCTCTCATTCCTCAAGGCCACTTGGGATTCTTGCATTTGCCGAATGAGAGAGAGGAAAGGAAAAGAATTAGTTGATGGGGAAAGTATGAGTATGGGGATCAATTTAGGACAGGACTTTGCCTCACGACACTCAAAGGGAAACGTGCATGCCTTTGCTCAGATAAATCCTGCAATCTCTCCCAACTTTTATCACCATCTTTTCCAGAATGCTCCTTATATATAGAACATGCAGAATGCTAGAATTGTACAGAAGTCGGATCCCAAAAGAATCTATTCGAACCATTAGTTAGTTCTTTCTATAGAGCTATTTTCAGATCTTAGTTAGTTCTTTCTATAGAGCTATTTTCAGATCTGGGTAGGGCAAAAATAGTAAAAGAGCTGTAATCAGTGTTTAATTTGAACTGGAGGCTTTCTGGGGTTTTTTGTGCCAACTCCATTTAAGAAGCAGAGGCCCATCTGCTGTCTGCTGTATCATTTGTTGTTATATGTGCTTCTTGGTGTCATTTCCTTGATTATGCAGTTTCTGAGCATGTAGTGACAGAGGGGCAGAGCCATCAGTATGAGGACCAATTCCAGCCCTCCTGAGATCCCACTTTGGCTTTCTGGGGTTCCCTAGGAGACCACACTTCCTTTTTCTGGTCTCACCCCCCCCCCACCACAAACAATGGTCATTGCTGGTTTCCAGGCTTGTAAGCAGTTTCCCCCTCATACTAGGAGGCTGAGAAACCTCTCCTAAGGCAGAGGCAGGTCTAAGCAAAGATAAGCTAGTATTTTATTCCTCCCTCTTTTGCCTTTGCCTCCACTCACAATTGGAAGGTAGCCCCTGATTGCTCGTCCAAAATGGAGTTTGGCCCTTGGACTGAAAGAGTTTCTGTTCTCCTGATGCGGAGTGTCCTGTAAGGCAAGACGTTACCAGGGGCTGCTCTTCCTGGTGTCCTTACATTGCTCTTTGCCCTCCAGGAATTGAGGATCTTGTCCTGGCGGATATCAGCTCACCCAGCCGGGCACAGACAGGGGACAGCAGCAGCATTTCATCCTTCAGCTACCGTGAAATCATGAAGGAGGGTTCTGGAGCCGGCAGTAACAAGGTGAGGGGGCCAAAGGGCAGAAAAGCTTGTCTGTAGGAGCTGGAGGCACCCAAGCTCTTGGAAGAGGTGAGGTCTGCTTTGAGCAGTTGGGTAGCTCCACTTCCAAAGGGGCCTTCCCAATAAAGTGTGTGCTGGGGAGTTTCTCTTAGAGCTTCTTTAAGTAGCTTCTGAAATGGTGCCCTTGGAACGACATCCCAGTACTGGGGGAAATAAGGAATAGCCAAGCATGCAATGAGACATTTACTCATGGTCAGAATAACATTCTGAATAACAGAATAGCCACTCCCTTTACTTGGTGGGATCAGGGAAATCAGGATGCTCTCCACAAGTTCCAATGAGGGGGCAATTCTGGATGCATGGTAGGGGCTTCATGTGGTTCGTGACCTGTCTGTGGCCTCTCTCTGCTTGCAGTCAACCACCGGCAGTCCGCAGTCACAGTCACAACTGCCACGGCCAGCTGACCTGTCAGATGAAGAGATCTCTGAGCTGTTCCAGCGCCTGGCAGAAGTTCAGCAGGAGAAATGGCTGCTGGAGGAGAAGGTATTAAAATTCAAGGGCCGGGTCTGGGAATGGCTGGCTGGAGCTTTTGGAGATGCTGTATTGTCCTCTTCCAGTGCCATCTATGGTGTCATCACTCCTAGGCAAGGAGTTCATTGACTGGGAGGCAGAGCTGGCCCTACCATGAGGCAGAATGAAGCAGCCAGCTTAGGTGGCAAATGGTGGGGGCTGCCCCCGAGCTCCTTGGCCTTTCCTCCTCTTGGAGGACACCACTGTGTGTGCTACACAGCCTATCCTCTACCCCAAAACTAGTCTGCCACCCTTCAGTGAGGCACAGGGTATCATCCCTGAAATAATTGTCCAGCTGCCAGTCCGATTAGCTTGCCTGTGTGGACTGGAAGGGACGCCATCTTCTTCTTTGTCTTAGTCTGCAAGCTACCTTGGGCCAGCCCTGCTAGGAATGTTGCCTGCAGTTGCCTTGAACAGGCCCAAGAAAACTGGGGAACCCAGTCCCAGGAGTCACCTCATCAACAAATCCAAGGAGGACTGGACAGATTCATGCATGATAAGGCTAATAACGTCCTGGTGGCTGTATGCTACATTCAGTAGAAGCAGCAGCATGTCTGTGTGAACCAGTTGTTGGACAGCTGGGATGGGAGGGTGCTATTGCCTTCATGGCCCAGTTGTGGGCCTTCCACAGGGACCTGGTTGGCCTCTGTGTGAACAAAATGTTGGACTAGACAGACCTTTGGTCTGATCCAGCAGCAGGACTCTTCAAAAGAGTCAGTTCTGAATGCTGAGGTTATGACCAGAGGTCAGCCCTGTGAGATGAGCCTGGAGAACAACATCAGAGATGAGGGGTGTAAGTCAGGCCAAAAGCAGAGCTTCTGAGGCTGGCTGAATTTATTTATGTATTTATTTTTCAATTTATATCCTGCCTTTTTCCTACAAAGGGCTCAAGGCAGCTTGCATCATTCTCCTCCTCCATCTTATCCCCACAACAACAACAACCCTGTGAGGCAGGTTGGGCTGAGAGTCTGTGACTGGCCCAAAGTCACCCAGTTGCCTCCATGGCTGAGCAGGGACTAGAACCCAGATCACCTGAGTCCCAGTCTCATGCTCTTAACAGCTACACCACACTGAATCTGAAGGCAGCTCACCTGGCCTTGGAGGAGATGCAGATGGAGCTGGTATCTGCATGCTGAGGAAAGGTGGGGTTGGGAGGGAGGTAATGATGTAGTCTTCTCTCTGCCAGGTGAAGCACCTTGAAGTCAGCAGTGCCTCCATGGCTGAGGACCTGTGCCGGAAGAGTGCCATCATCGAGACCTATGTGATGGACAGCCGCATTGGTAAGACCTCCGGCCTTCAGGAGGGAACCAGCTTGGGATAGCCAGGGATTAGGGAAGGGCAAAGGAGACACGGGCATGGATAGGCCATTTAGTTTCAGTCCTATGGGGGCCATGCTGGGTCTCCAGAGTGCCACTCTCTGACTTCACAGCAGTTTTCTGAGCAGTGCCCTCAAACGCCCTCAAAGCCATCGTGAGTAGTGGCTTGTGTGCAAGGGGAGTTCTCCAAGGGATGGTGGTGTGCTCCTGAGCATAAGAGGGGGGGATAATAATTGGGTGAGATACAAACGTGAGCAAAAAGTAGATTTCGAGATGCTTTGGACTTCAGTTCTCCACTTTCCTAAGCGTTGGCCATGCTGCTGCTCCATCTCTGGCCCACTCGAGCATAACCAGCAGATCTGAGCTTTACCAGATGGAGATCTGTGGATTATATTTAATGGCCTTTATTGTTGTGAGAATGTGAGGTGCCTAGGAATTAGTTTATATAGAAATATAAATCCATGCCAAGAATATGCAATTCAAAATAAAACTGTGTGTTTGTGCAGCATCCCTCCATCTTCACCTTGCTCCCTCACCACCCTGTGAACACATTTCAAATTAAGTTGAAATGTGTTCACAATCTGACACATTTCAACTTAATTTGAATTTAAAGAGGAATTGTTGTTACAACCACTAAGAAAAAAAGTACAGGTATGTGAATGATGCTGGGGAAAGAAAATAGGACTCTGGAGCCTGAATGCTCACCCTTCCAGTTGGATGCCATCCTTTGTATGCAGGAGGAAAGAGAAGATGGTAAAAATCCAATTTTTCCTGCTCTAACCCCTTAACCACAAGTGTGAAGTCCCCTTAAAATGTTACCCTGGTTTGGTCTTCCCAACCAGATGGCCTCTTGACATTTGGGACTACAGCTCCCAGCATGCCTGAACATTGGCCATACTGGCTGTAGCAGCTGGAATGTGAAAGCCCAAACAACTGGAGGGCCCAGAATTGGGAAAGACTTAACTGACACCCTGGAAGGTGCTTTTCTGTATGGTCATCCTATGGCATTTCTGTACCTCAGCTCTGTGGGTGAGGCCAATTGCATTGGATCAATCTCAATTCCATGGGAGTGAGCCATTGCTTTCATCCGGTCTCTCACCCTTGTTTCTGAAAAAACTGAAGGCAAATGAGAGGGGTCTTTGGAGCACATCAGAGAGAAATTAATTGGTTCAAATTGCGTGGTCCAGTTGACCTGCAGAACTGAGGCTCAGTGAGGCTGAGTGTACCTATCTTGCTGGCCTATTCCCTGTCCTTCCTTTCCCTTACTCCTTTCCCTTCTTTGCATATTGGTTCTTAATTGATACTGAGTGACTGTGCTGCCTGCATAAACAGCCAGTCTTGGTGTGAGCAATTTCTCACACAGCAGGGAGAGGGCTAGAGTTGTGATCTTGTGCCATAGAGCAGTGTTTAAACATGCAGAGTTGGGGCAGACACAGTGGTGAAGCTGTTCAGAGTGAGCAGGTGATCCATGTGTGGGGAGTAGGGTGCATGTGTTTCTCCTTTTCCATGTGCTTGCTCAGGATCCAGCCTCCCACCTTGTGCCAGCATTGTTTCCGTGACAGTCCTGGCCTGCCAGAGGGACCTTTTTGTGTCATCAGTTCCAGAGCCCTCCCTTTCCTGCAGCAGGCAAAGTGGCAGCCTCCGTAGGGACCTGCTGTCAAAGCCTGTTAGTGCCATCTCCCATCACAGGTTCCAGCAAAGGCAAGAGAAAGGGACTGTTCCTGTTCAACCTCACTGTAGTACAAAGAGAAGCACATGCCCACGTTCAGCATGGCTGTCCCAGGCCCATCTTCCAAGCTCTGCCTTCCCTTCCTTATGCTACCTTCCAGCTGGCTGGGACTTCTCATATGGGTCTGACTCTATCATGGTATCGAGGAGCATTCAAGACCCCTTGAGGAATCAGTGATGAAGGGAGACCTGGAAAACTCCACTTTGCGAAAGGAAAGGAAAGGAAAGGAAAGGAAAGGAAAGGAAAGGAAAGGAACCGCTTGTTTCACCAAAGGCACCATGCTCAGATCAGATTGTTACAGTCTTAAAAAAGCATCCCCCATTAAAAGAAAAAAACCTTTTGTGATGGCATGGGAAGCAGCCATGGTATAAACAAGAGGGAACAGACCCTGTTATGTACATGTGCAATATTTCTCTGGATGAAGAGTCCCCAGATTTCTTTTTACTTAGGTTTCTAACCCTTAAGTTGTAGAAGTGAGCCTTGAAAGTGCAAGGGTTTCAGTTGAAAGGCTTTGAGTCTAGAGGCTACCAGGCAAATGACTTCATTTGACAACTCAGTCCAAAACTACCTGCCAACTGCCCCAAAGATGGTCTGAAGGCACAGGAGGAAGCTAAGCAGGTCTGGAGCTATTCAGGGGCTTGTATGGGAGATGGTATGGCACCCTCCCCCCCTTGAGTTCTGAGATAGAAGAAAGAAAAGCAGGCTAGAAATGAAATAAAGAATGAACATTTTTTTAAATAACTGCCTGTTCTCTGCTGCCCACTCATGTCTCACTTCTCCATCTTCTGTTGTATAATCCTGCAGTTGGGATGAGAGGACTTAGCCTGGGCATGCAAGCGAGTTCATCCAAACCATTCCACTGTCTTGAATTAGCTGCTAGTGCTCGGTGGAACTGACATCTTTAACGAATCAACTACTGGCTCTGAGTTTATTATCTCAGCATTCATGCTTATTGTTGCATTCTGGGTCATGTAATGTTGGTAGACAGTGTTCGTAGCCTTTGGATGGCTTCCATTTGTCATCTCCCTGTGGAACTGGTGGATATCTGGATGACTATCTGGATGAGGTGGGCTGGTGCTTTCTGTGGAAATGGCTGTCGTACAAACACAGTGTAGGAGGAGCACTGCTTATATCTTTTTTCAGATTTCACCTAGAGTTACCCATGCACCAGCTTCAGAGCCTTAAGGACTAGAAACAAAAACAAAAATGCTGAAACTCTCAGCATGCCAGATCCTTTGATACCAGAGTCCATGCTTCTGTATGCAACTGCAGAGCTGTGTCCTGTACAGAGCCATTAGTCCTACCCTTAGGGACGAGGACTTTCATAAACATAGATCCAGCCATGGGGTGCAGCTGTTATGATTTTATTCCTGCTATTGGTGAAAAAAACAAGTCCACAGAGTTTGGCAAGTGGGGAGGGAGCTGTTCAGGATCAGCACCCTGGTCCTTCCAGCTACAGTTCAGGATGGGTGAATCTGAGCTGCCTTCAACTTTCTGACAATGGCTTCTTTGCACATAGTGGTTCTGCCTAACAACTGTGTTAGAAATGGAGACAGAAAGTGGGATACTCAGTATGAGAGGTGCCCATGCTCTAGTTGCTTGGTGCTGGATGCTGTGCTGTAGATGGAAGCAGGGCATGGCGGCTTTGCTGCACGGTTTAGGGTGAAGAGTCTGGAAGGACAGCGCTCAGTTTCACACACAGCTCCCTGCCCTCGGAATGCACAAAGGTGGAAACGCAAGGAGCAGTCAACATTTTGCTCTTGGCCTGAGAAAGTGTCAGGCTCAGCAAATCATTAGGCAAGTCAATCGGAGCGAGAAGCCATGACACCAGGCCACAAAGAAAAGTCTCTCTGTCAGCTGGTTGCATTCCTCATGTTCCTGGCTAGGCAGCCTGTACCATCCTTCTGCCTATGCCCCATAACCCAACTGCACCTGCAAGCCCTGCAGTGTGGAAGTGACATTTTCTCCTATGGGCTGCGTTCTCCCTCCTGGGTTCCAGCCCCCTTCTGCCATTGTGACCTCATCCATAACATTTGCCTGCTGCCCATGAGTCATCTCCCCTCTCACCTTGTTTGGGATCGTGCTGCATGGTCCTTTGGCCAGCCAGAACTGCAGAGAACACAAAGGAGCAAATTCTTTGCATGCAGGCATCTATGCGTCCTGCAGTGACTCTAAGAGGGCACGCGGAAAGATCCTCCTATGCTTAGGGTTGACAAGGTCGGGGGCAGGGGGCAGGCATCCTCAGGATAAGTTACTGTATGAATAAGTTTTCCATACTTCCATGCAGAATTGTGCCGTGGGCAAGGAATGGGAGCCAGTTATAAATAGCTTGTGCAGGGTCGCCTTCGCCTCGGCTCGGCAACACACAACCCAGCCAGTGAATATTTCATGAACGCTAAAAATACAAACCTCCTCCTCCTGCATCTTGTGCTGCTTTCTTCTGCCTTTGACTGTCATTCTCAGCCTAATATGTCCTCCAAATCTTTGCAATTGAATCTAGGAGTCGCTTCCTGGCCCTTTGCACTAGCCACTTGACCTCACTGCTCTCAGAGTCCTCCTAGTAAGTGCCTGTCTGTTGCTTCTTAATTAACATTGCCTTTATTTCTACTTCTGCTGCAATTTAAACTGTGTAGATTTAGCATAAGGTAAATTAGGTTTCCACAAGTGAGTGAGGCTCACTCACAGTTTTCTCTCGGCCAGACGTGGCACAGAAGCTGCGCGTTGGTGGATTGGGCCACTGGAGCAGCCAAGTTAACTGTGTGACAGGTGTCTTGACCCATGAGCCACTACCGCCAATAGTCCTCTAGTCTTTATTCGCAAGAGAACGTGGCAGACTGAGATCTGGGACCCACTGGAGAAACATCTGGGCTTTCTGGGGACTGACACTCCAGTCAGCCAAAGAGGATGAGCAGGGGACAAAATGGTGATGTTGACTTGAGAGGTGCCCCCTCTCTGATTCCTGTTGCCAAAACAGTATATCTTGGCCATTGAGCAAAATTCTTCCTAACAGACACCGGTTGTTGAAACATTCTTGTGAGGTCTATTGAGCGGAGGGAAAAGATCCATGGCTTGAAGTGCTGTGCAGTGGTGCTTGTGAGGTGTGGTGATGGATCAGGCCTAACTTGTTCTGCTTACCTGATCTCTGTGCTTCTGAACACTGTTGTGTGCACTTGTGGCAAATGCACATGGGATGTGCTACGCTTATTCCCTTTGTGGCTGAAGAAGTTGCATGTCTGCCTTTTCAGATAACATCCAAACAGGTGCTGCCAAGCATGCAAGGAGACAGCAGTATCGGTAGATATAGAGGAACTGGCTTTGCACACACAGACTTGGTGCTAGCCTGCTGAGCAGAGGGGGTGCTTGAGCCTGGGTAGCCTCAGCAGTCTGCTGGAGGGCTTGGGATGATCTCAGCAGGGCTGGTAGATAGGCCCCACTCTCCCTCCATTTAGTCTGCTGGAACGGCTGCTTCCATAGTGCAAGTTGACTGAACGTATCTTAGCCCTCAACATGCTTCCAGTCCTTTCTTCCCACCCTTTGAATGTTGGCAGACTGTGTGTGTGTGTGTGTGAGAGAGAGAGAGAGAGAGAGAGAGAGAGAGAGAGAGAGAGAGAGAGAGCGAGTGAGCATGAGCAAGCTGGGTATCACAGTGTACACCTGGATACTGGGTGCTGAATTCAGACTTGGGAGAAATCTGGTGTTCTTTTTCTGAAGCGGAAAAAGTGCCGTGTTTTTAGCTCTTTAAAGTTGTCAGGATGATTTCAGGTTAATGTGGGCAATGCATGCTGGAATCAAAGAGCACAGTTGTGGGGGAGAGAGAGAGTGGCATTTCCTTAGGTGATGCGGCGTCAATGCCTTCCATTTTCTTTTTCCCTAATTCATGACAACCAAACACTGAGTAAAACAAAAGTGCAAGTTTGCATGACTTTCATAGTTCAAGAATTCACATGAGCTTCCAACTTCTGTAGTACAGAAATTGAATTCACCAATTTTGATTAAGTAGCACACTGGGAAAGAGGTGTGGTTATTCTTTGGACTGTTCTTGATGGCACTTACTCCTATCCATGAGAAGAGCATATGGTATGATCCTGTGGAAGTGCTGTGCCATGGGGTATCTGCACTGGGGAAAGCTGGGTGTCCTGGTGGAGAGAATTGACGCTGGGAACCAGGTGTTCTGTCTTCTGTGTGTGTGGAGGTGCAGCAACACATGCTGGCACAGCCGAGGGCCAGAAGGATTTCTGCCTTGAGAGACAGCTGGACTGATGAAGGCTGAACTTCCGGAGCAGGGAGAGCAGGCGGAATCGATCCATGTGTCAGGGTTGCTTTTGCCCAGCATCATTCTGGGGAATCAAAGGAGCAGACTGCCTCAAATGGCTGCAGGTGGGGTACATTCAGGCACACAGGCCTTCCCCACCCCCCCACCCCTCACCCAGACCCTTGTGCTCAGGGGCCACAACTATTTTTTCTAGCACTGGGCCTGATAGAAACCTGTGAAGTAGAGGAGGTGGTTGGAGGTTCCATTGGGAAGAGTTGCCAGCACTGGATTAAACATTTCCGTGAGGAGAGCCAGAGAGGCCTGTCCAGGGGTGTAGCCTGCGGGGGCAGCGGGAGAGACCAGAGTTGGAACCAGTTTGGAAACCTGGCCTGTCAGGTTGGAGATTGGCAATAAATTTCAGATTCTGACTTCCTAAAACCCAGTACTGATTAACTGATACGTTGCGGCTTTACTTGGCAAAGGCTGGTCAGAAGCTTTGGGTCAGCTTTCCCAAACTGGGCACCCTCCAGATGTGTTGGACTGCAACTCCTATCCTCCCTAGACAACTGGCTGGAGATGCTGTGAATGCAATGTGGCTGCATCTGGAGGGTGCCCTGTTGGGGGAATCTACCCTATAGGCTCAAGTTTTCTGCATGTTGCTTCTTACTCAATGTGCAGCCAGACAGCCACCTATTAGGGATGCTGTAACATGGAGTCCTGCATTAAGCAGGGGTTGGACTGGATGATATCGTAGGCCCCTTCCCACTCTGATCCCATATGATTCTCTGCTCAGTGATGCTGAAGCTCACTGTGTATAAGCTCACCCAGAGCTCATCCAGTGTTTTCAGAACATAGCATTATACCTGTGTGCTTCATTAAGCCTGGTGCCTGGCCTGTAGGCCCTGCCTATTTGCAGCTTCCTCCTCATCCAGGCCCCCTGCCTGCCCCACCAGTCTGAACAACAGGCTGTGCTGGGGCTGCGCAGCATCCTTCCACAGGAGTCATTTCATATGCCTGTCTCCCCTCTTGGAAAGACTGCAGAATTGGAAGAGGGGTGGGGGAGGCACCTTCTAGCATACAAGTTAAAAATCTGACTTAATTCCTTCTTTTCTGTTTTTTCTTTTCTGACGCTAGTTTCTCTGGGTGGGATGGAGGATGGGCTACTGCTGTTATCTGTTTCCTGCTGTTTTCCTAATTTCATGGCTGAGCAGCTTTCAGCCTTCCTACAGGGAAAGACCCCAAAATTATGTCAACCCCCTGAGGCAATGAGATCCATCCTAAGCTCTGAAAGGAGAGTAGTGAGTAATGGTTAGAGGCCAAGAAGGATGAAAGCAGAGGCAGAGAGGCCAGTTCTGCAAGGGAGGCCAGCTGATGGTAGAATGACACAATTGCTGTGTTTCATATATTCTAAAATGTCATAGTTGCAAGAACCGAGAAGGGGAATTTAGTCAGAAACATGTTTTTTCCCTACACGTATTCTCCCTGTCTTAGTGATTTTTTCAGCAGGGCTGCAAACAAGGGCAAAAAGGTTTGCAGTGCCCCTCTCCCCACAGCACTCATGCTAAGCCAGCATGGGGGAATTATTCTCTGGGGCTTAGTGGTGCAGTGGGGCAGCCAACATGAATATTCAGGCTGTGGCTGTGGCTGTGGCTTATACAAACCCAACAAGGATGTGTTGTTGGCATGGTTAACAAACCACCCAGAACCTGTGGACTATTTTAGGGTTGTGGGTGATATGTGAACGAAGCCAGCAACCCACCATTGCTAGGTTCAGATGACACGAGAAGCTGTAATGGGGACCTAAACAGGCAACCTGGCTCCCATGGGCACCACTGCTTGTCACAGTTTAAATAAGCCATGACAAGTTGCAGCAATTGAGCAGACCTGGCCACTGAGTATCATAGTACCTGCCCTAACTTTGACTTGGTTTCTTCACATTATCACAGAAGCCATTCTGATTGGCTTTTTGTGACATCGCAGCTGTGTCCTTTCACATGATCTCTGATTGGTAGGAATCCTGCAGCAAAGACAGGCAGAGCAACAGAAAGGAAAAACGGGGGGCTCCGATGATGTCTGTTTCTCACGTGTCTGCTTTTCGTCTTGGCTAATGGGCTTCCCAATGGAGTAAGGATTAAAGAAATCCATCCAGATAATGCCACAACAATAAACCCAGTCAAGGAGGACCACCCAACATCTGTCCTACTTACCTCCAGAGGTTTGTTGGAATACACCTGTTCATGTTCGTACTTCCTCAGGGTCTCCAGGGAAGAAGCCCTTCAGGATAGCCTGAGATAGCTGGATCCAGGACAAGGGTGCCAGAGCTGGAGAGGCCCTGCTGCATACTTGTCCAACAATCTAACTTTGGAGAAAGCAACCCAGAGCAGGTTCTTGTCTGCAGATCTGAATCTGCAGATCACAGAAAGAAGCATTCTCAGTGGCCTGCTTCTCATTGAAGTGGCAAGCCTGTACCTGGTCCATACCACTTCCTTTAATATTGCTACTTCAGGCAGGGAAGTTGTGGTGAGGCACATGACTGAGTGCTCCTCTACATGGAAAGCTAGTTGTCAAGGAGAAGGGCTCAGGACTAGTCCCTGCCATGCTAGTTTTCTCTGTTCAGGGAATGAGTTTATATGAAGGATCCATCCAATCGTGTAATACCCCTTCTGCCTTTCTAGTGGTACGCCCAAGACACAGATTTGCCACCCAAGTCAGCACTAAACTTGAGAGACATCCTTCAAATCTCTGCCTCTTTCTCTCTCCCCTCTTCTGACTGACAGATGTTTCGGGTGCCCACGGACAGGTCGATCGGAGCAGCCTGAGCAGTGTCTTGAGGGACCTGGTGAAACCAGGCGATGAGAACCTGCGTGAGATGAACAAGAAGCTTCAGAATATGTTGGAGGAGCAGCTCACCAAGAACATGCATTTACAGAAGGTTTGTGGGAAGAACTGCAGAGGCCAAGACTTTGGTGACGGGGTGAAATGTGGGGGCTGCAGGAATGGAGGAAGATGTCAGGATGAGAGTCATCTTGCAGGACCCTGGAGATGGGGGAACTGGTTCCAGCGGAACTGTACAGCAAAGGCAAAGCGTAACATGCAGCCTTGAAGTTCCAGGACTGGATTGAAAGCCACTGTTGAGCCTAATTCAGCCTGAGGACCTAATTCCATCTTGGGGATGTTCTTGAGCGTTACGTTCCAGGGGTGGGCAGAGTTGAAAGCCGTGAGGGTGAGGGTTGGAAATATAAATCCCTCCAGCATATTTTAGTTAGCTCTCTTACTGCTGGCTGTTAAACTGGAGAAAAGGCATTTTAGCCAGTTGCGCTGGGCCACTGGGGAGAGACTTAGCCCTTGCTGTGCAGGTGGCAGGGGACTAATTCCCAGGTGTGTTTGGCAAGCGGGCAAGTGGATGTGTTGGTGATGCCGTGGTGCCACCTGGCCTTCCTTGCTCAGTTGCATGACTCCCTGCCATCTTGTTCTGGGCACCTCTCAGGTAGGCTGTGGCAATCCAGCACAAGGTGCTGAATGCATGGGCTGCACTGGACATGTCCACAGGCACGTTGCCTTTATTCACAATGTTATTAGTGACTGTGGTAGCGATATTAAAAGAGAGCCTACGTATTCTGAATGCGGGTTCACGGAAGGCACCTCATTGCCCCTTGGTGGGTACATGGAGTCGCACGGAGCTGGTCAGGGAGAGCTTAGGCTAGCCATAGGAGCCCTCCCCAATCTTGGGTCTCAAAATGTTGGTGGACTTTGACTTCTGTCAGCCCTTGCTGTTGGGTGTGCTTGCTCAGGATGTGAGTAGTTGCAGTCCAACTACATCAAGGAAGGGCTGTAGAGAGAAGGTAAGCTGGGCGGGCAGGTCCTGAGAACTGGGCCAGTGCAGTAACCAAGGAGAAACCCTCTTGGAGGAGTCCTGCTGCAGTGTGTGGCATCAGGGCAGGTCTTGGAGGGAGAGTGCTTCCCTGGTGTCTGCCCAGCCCCTAGTCCTCACTCCTCTGCTTTGTCCCATCCTGCAGGTCAAGGTGACTGCTGGGAGGGGGGTGGTGGCAGCAGCAGCAGCAGCAAGGAACAGAGGCCGTAAGAGAGCCTCAATCTCTTTGTCTCCAAACGGCAGCTGAGGGAGTAGCAGGTTACCCTCCACATTCATGCTGTGGTGACCTTGAGCTGGGAGCTGCTGCCTCGTGCCAAAGGACCGCTGACACTCAGGCCTCCTCCCTGTGCCACAGACAGGAGGCCACCCAGATTTTGAAAAGAAATTGTGGCAGCCTGGTCCATGGGGTGGCTGCTGCTCGGGATGAGTGGCCATGCAGAACAGCTCATGGCAGAAGTCCCTGCATCCTGAAAGCATGTCCAGAAGCATCTTTGCTTTGCAGGGAAGGATGTGGGGGTGGGGGTGGGGGTGGAGGTACTAGTGCTGTCCACGTACTGCAGGCCAGTTGTCCCTGCCGCAGACACTCTTGCATTATGCCCATGGGCAATCTGATGCTTCCACACAAACTTCCCCAGGCAGGTGCATTCCAGATGTTTGCGCTTCTACTCCCATCAGCCCCAGCCAGCATGGCCAGTGGTTAGGAATGCTGGTAGCTGTATTTGAAAACATCTTGAGGGCACCAGCTTGGGGAAGAAAAGATAAAGCTGGCATTACGAAAGATAAGCAGCTGGGAGCTCAAGTGGAGAGCACTTCGAATCAGTCTCATGGAGCTTGTCCTCCTTATTCCAAAAGTGTAATACAAATAAATGGGCACAAAGGGGAGAAGAATGATTGTCATGGTTATATATAGGAGTTTGGAGCTTCCATGATTGGAGATGGCGTATCTCGGAATGCCATTTCCCAGGGACAGACAGCAGGGGAAGGCCAATCACCTTCATGCCCTGCATTTTGTGAGCTTCCCGGAGGCCTCTGGGCTGGATGCTGCAGGAAACGGATTGCTAGGCTAGACAGGCAATTCTTCTGCTTGCTTGCTTTTTAATCACTAGAGAACATGCAGAGGCGAGAGGGGAAGCGAAACCCGCCCCAGCAAAAGCGTTTGCAGTATATTGGCTGTGTTTTTTGTTTTTTTTTTTTTTTTCAGTGTTAGCTTGATGTAGAATCTGATCCTTCCAATGTCCTAATGGAACAAGGGGACGAAAGAGTGATGTCAGCAGAAAGAGGAGGCTATTTATAGCTGTATCTGAATGGGGAGGGATTCAGAGGACGAACTTCAAGGTTGGGGCAGCAAAGGCACGGTCAGTGTGGGGCAGAGAAGCAGTGCTGTCCTGAAGGTTGGACGTGCATGCATGTTGGGGCACAAGGCCAAAAGGAAGCCCACAGCTACACGGCAAGGGGGAGCACTGGGGAGGAGGAGAAAGATGGGTGCTGTGGGGCGGAGTAAGTAGTGCGGGTGGTGGAGAGGCAGCCTCTAGGAGGCACTGTGCAGTTGGGAAAGGAGGGTGCAAGTGAGACGGTGAGGACAGGCTGCAGGCATGGGGGCGGCAAGAGATGCCATCTGAGAGTAGATGTGGGCCAGGCTCCCATGGGAGCCAAAGCTTCCAGGGTCTGCTCCACTTGAGGGAGTGTGTGATCTAAGAAATGAAGGAGGCCACTGCAGGAGCACAACCAGTGAGAGCCTCTTGCATTCCAGACAAACTTTTGCTACTGGCATTTGCACTTTCTTAGTTCCCTTTGTGATTGGTTCTTTGTTTCCCTTTTTCATGTTGCTGTTTGTCAGACTTTTTCTTTGAACTCAAGCCCAGGGATCGTCAGCGAGCAATTTTTAACCTGACAATTAATTGGTGTATGCCTAAGGGGTTGGGGAGATGTCCCCCTTTGGGAAAGGGGTCAGTCCTCACTCTCAGTTGTATCACTTGTATTCCCAGTATGGAGCAGGAATGCAAATGATTCTCCTTTCCCAAACTCAGATTTCTGCCTCAGTCTTTGGCTCCCTCCTGCTGTTGGCCTCCATTTCCATTTTGAGGGTTGCTGACTTTTGTTTTGAAAAGATACCCACCTATTCCCACCCTCTTTGTGTGAGCCAAAAATGTAGAAGATCCAGAAATACTTGGTCCCTGCAAAGGGGTCAAGCCAGAGTCTGAGTGCCCTGGGAGCAGGCACTGAGGGATCCTGCAGGTCAGGGTGCAGCCAGGATGGAGGCAACCCTGCCTGTTTTCCTGAGCAGGAGCTGAGCATCAAGTTAGGTTATCTTGGTCACACTCTCTCTTGAATAACATGCATCTTTCCCCCTCCCTCTTTGTGTCCTCCTCTTCCTCATACGTCCCCTTCCTCCTTTGTCCAGGATCTGGAGGTTCTATCCCAGGAGATCGTCCGTCTCAGCAAGGAGTGCGTCCCGTCCCCGGATGCCAAGCCTGTCCCGGATGACGCCATCTGAGCTCAGTTGCATCCTGTGAGCCCCCACCCCCTTCGCTTCACCCTTGACTGCACTGCTGGCATTGAGGGGGGGAGAAGAGACTGCCATTTTCTGCCTGCCCCTCAGTTGGATCACTTCTCTCCACTTTGTTTTGTTTTAGCAAGGTGTGTAACCCTCTCCAGCTAGCTGCCTTTCCCCTTTCTTAATGCAGCAGATGGTCTCTCCTCAAACCACTCCCTCCATTGCCCCCGCCCTCAGGCCTTCCCCAGAGCAAATTGATTTCTCCCTAGTCACGTGCATGCTGGTTACTCTCTGTGTATTTCTATTTGGGACAATAACTGCTGACCCTTTAAAAAGCACCAGTTGAGATGACTTTTTTTGGCGACTGCATCTCTTGTGGCCTGGAAGACAAACTGCAGCTTGGTTCTAAAGGGGCCACTCAAGAAATGAAAAATCAGCATTGAATCTATTATTCCTGTTTGGAATAACAGAGGGCCTGCTGAGAAGCAGAATGGGAGGCATTCCTGCCACAGTGAAGAGGAGCTTGGGATAATGTAGTCTTGGGATAGGGCCTCCTTCCTTCCTTGCAGTCCACTCTGCAAGTTACACCTGTGATCTTACAGCTTCTTTTTTCAGGGTCATTCATGCCCTACCCCCTTGATCCCCAGTTTTTCCACACTCTTCATTTTGCATGCTTCGTTGGTCCTGAAACTACCTGTCCCAGCTGTATCCAGCTGTTGCTGCTGTTAATACAGAGTAAAATATTATAGATAAATAAAAGTGTGTGCGTGTATATATATATATATATATGTATGTATGTATGTATGTATGTATGTATATTTGCGCTGATTCCCTGCCTAGTTTGGGTGGGGCTGAACTCAAGCAGTGCAAACCCTCGTCACTACAAGGTTCCTGCAGCACTTTCTGTTGGTGAGGGGTGGCATTTGTGTTTATTTAATGTATCAATGACTTGTACAAGCCTGTAATTGTCGAGCAACTGATAATGCAAACAATGATTTTTGACTGGCTCCCACTCTCTGATGTTCTTATTTTGATGAAGGGGGCACTCAGCATCCCTCTTTCTTCTTCTTTTTTTATAAATCTAGCAGTCTTCAGGGCTCCAGAGTCATGGTATGGAGAGAGGGTTGGATAGGTGGCTTTGGTGGTGTTCTTATGCTTGTTGGTGTCAGCTGGAGAAGCGCCTGCTCCAGGCAAGGGTCACACTCCACACTTGCTTCTGTTCTGTTGTGTTTTGACCAGAGTTGGCACCTTTTCCCCACCTGCCCTGTGCCCATCATCACTGTTGGCCCTACAGGGAATGCCTTGTTGGGTACTGTGAACTCACACTTACTCACAGAGAGTTAAGGCACATCAGAAATCTCCTCCATCACTGTTTCCTTTGCCACGCTCTGGACTGATTTTAGAATTCAGGCTTGGGCAAGGGCACCTTCTTGGCCTCTTGATCTGGAAGAAATTTCTTCATCCTGTTCAATGCAAGGTGAGAATGCAAATGCAGATGGGTCCATGGGCTCTCCCCTGTTTCTGTGGCCACAGCAAATGTCTAATCTTTGCAGCCTCTGGAGACAAATGTTTCCCCAGTGCTTTTGTTTAGGAAGGAAATCTTAGATCGGTGTTATCAGGCTCTGTTGCTGCACAATCAGTCTACCTAAGCAAAGCCAAAATAATGTTTTGCCCAGGGTCTTCTGCAGGAATTCTTTTGAACTTAGAGATGCCATGGAGAGAACCCGAGCCTTTAATGTTTGCAAAATGAGCATTCTTGCCTTGTACCTAGGGGAATTGCTCCATAAAAATACAAGATTTTGTTAGAGCAGCTTTCCCCAACCCAGCACCTTCTGGATGTGGTACAGCATAGCTTTCAGCCCAACATCCCCAGTTAGCATGGCTTTGATACGTTGGTTGGGGATGCTATAAGCTGTAGTCTACCACATCCAGAGGGCATTGGGTTGGAGAAGGCTGTGCTGGGAGACACTGGCTGGGATATGACCCATCTGCTGAACCCAAGAAGTTTTGCGACTTAACCGTATATGTTTATTTTGCTTCTGAATGTCGATTTTCAAATACTCTTTTTCCTTTGAAAAATGAGAAGCACAAAGAGACTGGAGCGACAATATGATAATTATTTCTCTACTTCACTGAACTTGAGAGACCAGGCAGCTCTTCTTTTGTGTCAGGGATAGGCTTAAATCTTATTTCCAGATCCCAGATCAGGGCCATCTGCAACAAGAGTGCCTCTGACCATCTGTAGAATGTAGTTCCATGACCTTATCTCCCATAACCCCCGGCCGGCATGCCTTATATTGGCTGGAAATTGTGGGAGTTGCAGTCCAACACATATGGAGGGCACCAAGTTGGAGAAAGCTGTTCTAGATGTTGAGCTGCTGTTTCCATCATCCTTCACATTGGTTAGACTTACTAAGGCTAATGAGAATTAGAATCCGACATCGTCTGAAGGACTACATTTCCCATGGTCCTAATTTATCAAGAATGTATTTTTGAGTTCTGTCTTCCCCACCACATTTGAAATGATTCACAAGTCTAGAAAGTAGCAGTTATGGGGAGAAGGGGAGGAGCTGTGCTGAGCCTTAAAATGATGGCTTTGATGGCTAGAAGCTTTGTAATTTCTCTTCTGGCTTTTGAAAAAGCTACTGGTTGTTCTTAATGGTGTCAAATGTTTATTTAAAAGCTGAAATTGGTGGGGGGGGGTAGAATTTTGCAAATCCAGAAGTGAGGGATGGAGTGGGGAGAAGAGACACCTGTTTGTCTCTGAAGGTGGCCTGCACATTAACTGCCTAGGTGTTCAGAGCCCAGCCCTACCTTCATGGGGCAGCTGCATTTTCATTCTCTCTTCATCCATGATATCTGCCTGAGGATAAAACCAAAGTGCCTGGATTTCTCTGATTCTCTCCTTCCCCCTCCTCCTTTC
>NW_025335972.1:76122-271682 GCF_004798865.1 Varanus komodoensis
CCATTCCTGTCCATTTTAGTTCACTGATTCCTAAGATGTCGATGTTCAGTCTTGTCATCTCTTGTTTGACCACATTTGGCTTGCCCTGATTCATGGATCTTACATTCCAGGTTCCTATGGAGTATAGATCTTTGCAGCATCAGACTCTCCTTTCACCACCAGATACATCTGCAACTGAGTGTCCTTTCGGCTTTGACCCCAGTCTCTTCATTCTTTCTGGCGCTACTAGTACTAGCCCTCCGCTCTTCCCCAGTAGCATATTGGATACCTTCTGACCTGAGGGGCTCATCTTCCGGAGTCATATCTTTTTGCCTTTTGGTACTGTCCATGGGGTTTTCATGGCAAAGATACTGGAGTGGGTTGCCATTTCCTTCTCCAGTGGATCTCCAGTTTTGTCAGAGCTCTCTGCTATGACCTGTCCATCTTGGGTGGCCCTGCACGGCATAGCTCATAGCTTCATTGAGCTATGCAAGCCCCTTCGCCATGACAAGGCAGTGATCCATGAAGAAGCATTTGTAGTATACAGGGAGTGAATTTATTGTGGTCCTTTAGATGTGTTAGCCTTATCTCCTGTCAGTCTACCCAGCAGTAAACAGTGATGGGTGTGGCAGGCCAAAAAATCTACAGGGACACAAGTTGCCCAGTCTTTGATTAGGTGGAGAACCACTGTTGGAATAGTGGGGATAATCTGAAGCCTGGTGAAAATATTCCATGTCAAATGATGTTTATGGTCTAAAACTTCTTACTTTAAAGAAACAAGGAAAAGATTTAAGCTATTGGCTTTGTTGTTAAATTGTAATAAAATTTAGTATTTTACAGGAAGGGGATAGCCACTTGCTTTGGGTTTCCACTATGGTATGGCTGGTGTGTCTGCCCTGCAAGAAAAGTCAGAATTAATTCTTGACCCTGCAACCAAGGTCATGCAATGAGCTTGATGGATCAGGACCTTCTGCCTCCCTTCCTGTTTTGCAATCAGTAGTCATGACTTCATCCCTGCCTTTCAGTTGCATTTTTAAAATCCTGTAATAGGAGAAGACCCAAATGCCTAATTAGGTATCTGTTTTGGCTAGAATTAAATATGCATCATTTGCCCCCAAGGCCTTTTCTTTCCCTTGGCCAAAAGATTCTTGACAAAATTGTAAGATTTCCAACTTTCATAGAAAGAAAAGAGCTTTTGGCCCTCCCTTAATGCAAGGTGGGACTATCTAGTAATTTAAATTAAGCAGCCCCTCTCTTCCTTTCCTCTTCTGTCAATAACAAAAGAGTTTACAATTGATCCACATTTTTCAAGTACTTTAAGAGGGAATTGGCACTGGGCAGGGGGAGATTAAGGGAAAGTAGCACTCTTTAATGTTCCGCTGAACTCCACAGCAAAGCTGCCAGCTTTCACTCTCTACCTCTGTAGTAGTGCCTGTAAACGTGAGTTTGATGTACACACATTTGCAGTTGTAAGGACTAAATCTGGGCACCAAGATGGATGGTTTTAAAGAGGAATACATGAATGCATCAAAGATATGGCTGGACATGATGGCTGTACATCACATCAGTGTAACTGTCATTATCAATTTCTGGGGAATAGGATGGGGGTGGGGTTATTGCATTCATGTCCTGCTTTGGGGTGTTCTGCAGGCACCTGGTTAGCTACTGCACAAAAAGGAGCCTGGACTATGGGCCATTGCTTTTTATTATTACTTTTGTATCCCACATTTCCCCCTTGAAAGGAACCCAAGACCTTGCTCTTCCTCTTTACTGTATGCTCACAACATCCCTGTGAGGTGAGCTAGGCTGAGAATTGGCCTAGAGTCCTATGGGGAGGTTCATAGTCAAGCAGGGACAGGAACCATGATCGTCCGGGACTCAGTCCAACACCACACTACAGTGGCTGCAACTCTAATTTGACCTAACATGGTTCTTCTTGCCTTTTTGTGCTCATGTTTTTGTGCTTGATCTAGAAGTGTGGCTTCTAGATCAAGAGAGGTATTACTACCACTCTACACGACTCTGGTGCACCCGCAACTGGAGTATTGTGTTCAGTTTTGGGCCCCTTATTACAGAAAGGATATAGCCAGGTTGGAGTCAGTGCAGCATAGGGCCACAAGGTTGGTGGTCGGTTTGCAGGGGATGCCATGTGAGGTGAGACTGAGGGAACTGGGTCTCTTCAGCCTGGAGAAGAGGAGACTCAGAGGGGATATGTTGGCGACATACAGGTATGTGAGGGGATGTCACATGGAGGTGGGTAGAGACCTGTTCTCCCCTGCAGAGGAAGGCAGGACGTGCTCCAATGGAGCAAAGCTCAGGGAGCCAAGGTTCCATTCAGATGCCAGGAAGCACTTCCTGACAGTCAGGACCCCGAGGGTGTGGAATGGGCTTCCACGAGAGGTCGTTGAGGCCCCATCGATGCGGGTGTTCCAGGATAGGCTGGACGTCCACATGGTGGGCATGTCGTGAGCGGAGCCGGCTGGTGCCGGAGGTCAGACTAGATGGCCCGGGAGACCCCTTCTGACTCGCTCTGTTTCTGTGTTTCAAAAAGCCTCCCCTGCTGCTTTCTCTAGGTCAGCCACTGCTACCCTACCCCAAAAAAATCCAACCCAATATAGTATAGCTTGATTGTCTTCCTGCTATTAAGTTGAATTAAGAGAGGATTTCAGCCTTTCAGAAGTGGGGAAATGGACAAATACTGGGGAAATGCCCAAGAATCTGTGTTTGGGAGAAAGCAAGCAGGGCTGGAATTGGCCTGAGGTTTTCCACCCTTGTTATAACTGGACTTTTAGCACTGGAGGTCTAGGGTTGCTATCATTTATTCTGTCAAATGTGTTCTCTGCTTTTTCCAGCTGTAAAACAGACAGAAATCAACAGGCAGCTTCTGCTACCCCATGCTGAGAGAAAGCTTTACTTGTTGATTTCTGGCTGTTATGCAGCTGGTAAAGGCAGACATTTGCAATTATAAAATGGGAGCTATAATTCTTGTGCTAATGACAAAGATAAGGATTGTAAAGGCTACTTAAAATCTGCAGCAATGCTGGAAAAAGGAAACTGTGAATCTGATCCAAAGTAAGTATAGCAGGTAGCTGGATATTCATGTTTAAAAAGGATGGGCACTAGCAGGATTTTGCAGGCAAAAGCAAATAAATAGCAAATGGCATTCTTAAGAAAGCTAGACCTGGTATTTGGGAAATAAAGGGGGGGGGGGAGGCTGCAGAAGGAAAACCAAGTTGATCAATTTAGTATTTTTCACCAAATACTTGGCTTCCACCTCCAAATATTACATTCCAACAGAATGAAACACCTTGTTAGATTTGCAAGCCAAAGGGAGAATTTACACTAGCCTGCTGCTGTGCTTCTATCAATTGCTTCATTCTGTGTTTTTCCCCACTGTTATAATTTTCTGCAATATATTATCTTTCCTTCATGTTGGCCAGCTCTTAGAGTGGCCAAGTGAGCAAGAAAAGGACGTCTTGCTTTTTCCTTTAACAATAACTTGATCAGAAATCAGCAGATGTAGTTTATCATAGCAGGTAGGCAATCTGGTGCCTTCCAGATGCTTTAGGCCATAGCTACCCATAATCCTAGCTGGGTCTGATGGAAAGTGTAGTCCAAAATATTTGGAGGGTCACAAGTTGCCCACCCCTGACATAAATGGATGAATCTGGAAAATCTGCTGGCCAAACTGTTGATTCAATGCATAGGAGCTAGGGGGCAGTACAACTGTTTAACTAATTAATTAGATTTATACCCCATCTTTTTTCTTACAAAGAACTCAGAGCAGCTTGCTTCATTTTCTTCTTCCTGCTCTCCATCTTATCCCCACAACAACCCTGTGAGGTAGGTTGTTGAGAGTCTGTGACTGGCCCAAAGTCACCCAGTTGGCTCCATGGCTGAACCAACAGTTGGCAACCATGCATCTTGTGTATGTGTGTTCCTTTTATTATAGTGGGGGAGGATGTGCATGTGTTTTGATTTGTGCCAATAACCTTGGGGAAGTTATTGTGGTGGTTTAAAAAAAGGCAATAGTAGTCATGGCTTTTTGCAATGTAATCATGATCACAGCTTTGCATCTTTGCTGAGAATCTTCTCCCCACATCCCAACTTTGTCTCCTCCACCTCTACCAAAATAGCATTTTGAGAATGGTCTGCAAGCAGGTAGCCCCCAGTGCTGTTGAGTCAGACTTGTTGGTCTGTATTCAGTAGAGTTCTGCTGAGTTTCATGAAAAGTATTCCACATATCAGGAAATGTCTGTTTTGTTCCAATCCTCATACAGGACGTTCCATACCTCTGGTGGAAGCAACATCCTGAAGCACAGAATGATATTGGTAATGTTAAAGAAACAGAAATTAACACTAAAAAAAATTTCATCCCCTTCACACCGATCCCCATCCCTGTCTTGCTACCAGAAATCCTTTGAATGGAAGCTGTTGCAGATTTAATTTGAGATCTTCTATATGCAAAGTATGGGCACCATCACTGAGCTTCTAACCCTTTTCCCTCACTCTTTTTCTCTTTCTCCCTCTTTTCAAGATCACAGTTCTATATTTGCCCCTCAAGGAAGGAAAGGGATTTGGGGGTATGTATGAGCCTTTTGCCTGTGATGGTTGTTTTTCTGGGGCGCATCTCTCCCAAGCACTGACATATCGGGGTCACCATCACCCGCCTGTCGTTGAGCTGGCTTTGAAGGATCCAGATTAAAGAGCAGTGGCTGTCACAGACTCTGTGCTAATTGAGAGCTGATGTGAGTACGGGGGGGAGGGGGGGCTGCTGTGTATATGGATGTGCAGCAGGGTAAGAATTCTTCCACTTTATAAAAGTGTTGGGAGCAGTGAATACAGTGGGGAGGATTCTTGTTCCAACTCAGCCTATTTTAGAAAGGTGCTTTGAATGGGTTAGAAAACAATACAAGGAGAATGGCTCTGATGGGCAACTTGTGACCCTCAAGATGTGTTGTACTGCAACTCCCATCAGCCCCAGCCAAAATAGCCAATGGTGAGTTGCAGTCTGACAGCACCCCAAGGGACCCCCAGCTGCCCATCCCTGAATCTGTAGATCAGCTTTCCCCAAAGGTGGCCTTTTTTGGACTATAACTTCCAGCATTCCTGACCATTTCAAAATACCTGGAGGGCATCAGATTGGAAAAGATGGTCTTAGATGCTGTAGTAACAGAAACAGTTTTTTTGTGAATTCTTGTTGCATTGTGTAGTATGGGGATATAGCAAGATCCTTCGGTTAATAAGGCCTATTCATGTGTGCCTTTGAACCTGTGCTCATTATAATTCGTTAAGCCTTGCAAGACAGGGTTGGGGGTTTAGGTCAAGGTCAGAGATGATAAATTGCTTCACTAAAGATATTAGAGTAATGGATCCTAAGGAGGCTGTAGTAATGACCCTTCTAAAAAGCCACTGCTCAACCAACCCCCCGATACATAAAATGTGTCTTCCTGTAGCAAAGTACAGGAGTGTTCAGTGGTGCACAGCTGACTCCAGGTTTTCTTGTATGGAATTGATTGTTTAGATCCCTCCCAGTCTAGATTCTGGCACAGCCATGGAACTACATTGGTTGCTTTGATGGGTGAGGAATGAGGAAAGTACAAACTTGTTTATTCTCTTGGACCTCTCAGCAGCATCTGGTACTACTGACCACAGTATCCTTCTGGGCTGCCTTGCTAGGATGGGCTTGGTGGGCACAGATTTGTTGTTTCATGGGGAGTAGACCCTCAGAGTAGTTAGGGTAGAGCCAGCATCAAGGTTAGGCCTGGTTGGACAGCTGCTGCGGGCCCACAACCTAGCAGGGGCCCTTGAAGTTGCTCCTTCTTGCCACCATTGCATCCAACTTGTTCACCTACCTCTTGCTACACCCCAGACAATGATGGTTGTGAGAACAGGATGCAGTAGATGCTGCTGCCTGAGAAGCAAGCAATAGCAACCAGGGGAAGGAAGGTAAGGAGCGAAAGCAGCTAGTGATGATGATGATGAGAGGGAGGCTTATGGAGGGTGTCTTATCTTGACCCTCAGAAACCTGGAACAGACATGCTGAGGAGCTACTGTCCCACTCTATGGCTTTTGGTGGGTCACCTCAGGGTTCTGGATAGTTCTCTGTGTTCTTTAACAGCTACATGAATCTGCTGGGAAAGGTCATCCAGAGAAAGTTCATCATTCAGAGATACAGGTGACCTTGGAAGAGGTGTTCTGCCTGTGATAGAAGGGCTTTCATTTCCCCTGAAGCAACACTATGCAGACTGGTAGAGGGTACTCTTGAACCCATTTCTGCTTGTGAATACAAGTGATAGGGTGGCCAGGAGTGCCTTTTGCATTGTTTCCAGGAGAAATCAGACCTCTCTTTGCTTATTTATACCCAAGTCACTTCCTGGTTGCCTTACTGCAACAGACTTGAAGATGGTCCAACGATCCTAGTTGATTCTGAATACTGTGACCAGACTTTCTTGTGTGTGTGTGTGTGTAGGGTGAGTGATATTCTGGATTTAGCAAAACTTTCCAGCTGGAACATGAACATCCTGAAATAGCTTTCCAGGGGTGGCTTGTCTATCTATTTGAAAATGGGATTAAAATTAAAAACATTTTATTCTGACAGGCATTTTTGAGTCCAGGTTTCTCAATCTGGCCCCTCCAAATGTGTTGGGCTACAATTCCTATTATCCTCGGCTAATGTGGTCAATAGTCAGAAATTCCAGGACTTGTAGTACAACACATCTGGAGGAGGCCTGGCTGGGGTGAGGTTGTTTTAGTCAACATTTTTTATTTTATAATCTTCATTAATGAATTACCTTGGATAGGTAAGATATAAATACTGTAATATAGATTGTCATGGTGACACACTGGGGATAGCAGTTGCTAATTTTGACATAGATTCAGTGTTGCCAACTTTTCACTGGACAGGGATCACTGTCCTTTTAACAATAGTTTCATCTGCAGATATAAGCAGGTGTTGATGTTTTTCATCAGGTTGTGAAAAGCATCTGCTGTACTCCACTGTAGAGGATTTTTCTCCCAGACAGTGGGGAAATTGAAAACAAAGCACTTGAAGCAATGAGTTTTAGTGCTACAATCTATCCTATAAAAACCTAAGCAAGCATTGCTGTGTTGGAATTTGGCTAGGCCAGGTTTGTTACAGGGGGTGCTTTGTAAACTGCCTTCAGGGGTGCCATAAGAACAAAAGCAGCCTTGCTGAATCAGATGAAGAGTCCATCCAGTCCAGCATTCTGTTCAAGTAGGAGAGAAGTACAACAGCCCCTTCCTGCTCAAGTTCCACAGCAACTGGTATGCATAGGTACGTATACTGCCTCTGATGCCAGAGGTAGCGCATATCCATCAAGAACAGGAGCCATTGATAGCCTTCTCCATTAAGTTATACAATCTCCCTTTAAAGTTGTCCACATTGATTTGATGCCCATCACTACTTCCCCTGGTGGAATATTCTATGGTTTAACTGTGCTCTGCATGAAGGACTTTTTCTTGTGTCCCAAATCTCCCACCAATCAGCTTTATGGAATAGCCCCTGTGGCTTCTAGTATTAAGAAAAAGGGAGAAAATAATTCTGCATCTTTCTATCATTTCTCCGCTTACTCACCCTTTTTCTAAGCTTAATGGTATCCGCTGTTGTAATTGTGTTATCCTCCTGCAATAGTCTCCCTGCTTCTTCAGACTTACCTGGTGATTGTGGTGATAGCCATGGTGGGCAGCAAGCCTTGTAACTGTGTTGGGTGATGCAAAGTTGCTCCCCATTTTATGTATCCCCATGTAGCGCCACTCTGGGAATTGTGGGGAAATGAAATGACTAGGTCCTAGGCCAGGCATCAGCCGTAGCTATTGGCAGGGTACTGGGACCTTAGCAGCTGCTCAAGAATCTCAGGTGCAAATGCTGGCTGAAGGTTCAGTATTGTTTAGAGTTCTAGACAGTCAAATGGCTCTGGCAACCCCATTCTCTGACATGACTGCATCTGCAGTATTTGGTACTAACAGGTATGCTACCTCTGAGCACAGACGTTTAGTTTAGTTGCATGACTAGCATAATAGCCACTGGTAGAGCCACTCTCCAGAACCTTCTCTAAGAGTTATTTTTTAAGAATTACCTAATCTGTCCAAGCATCAGAACAGAGAGGCAGGATTCTGAGTATGGTGGACACTTAGCCATTCTCCAAAAAAGAGTCCACCTATTTGAATACCAGTTGTATGCACTGATGTATGTCTACAAATGCAAATTTAGAAATAATAACTATGGTTTCACTGGAAATACAGATTGTCCAGATTGTCTGAGAGATCTGTTGTTCAGGTGCACAACATCCAGGCCTTTTTATGGGTCTTTCTCTTTAAAGTAGACATGACCAGGTGGCCCTTCAAATAAAGGGCAGACTTCTCATAGTTTGTCCAACAGGGGACTGTCCTCTTATAAAATAGGATACCTGGCCACCTAAGATCTGTATCACTTTAGGTTGTAGAAGGAATACCATCTTTTAAATGTGTCCCTATGTTGGTGGCAAATGCAGCCTTGTGCCCCCAGCATAGGGAACCTGGCTTCTAGGGGTTAAAGGTACAGACCCAGTAGCACCTCTCTTGTTCTGATCAAGCCACCTATTTGATACAAAGTCACAGTGTCCATGCTCACTTCTTTTATCTGAGACCTGTGTGTGTGCCACCTGAATAAGGCTTGGTTTTCACATTTCTGCCAAGAGTGGTATAACTCTATATTCTATATTAGCACCTCTCCTCACTTAATTGAATCCACCTTCTCTGGCTGTGCCAATATCTCCTAATACGTAAAATATTTTGAGTGTGTATGTGTATGGGGGGGATGCTTTTGGTTGAATGCCAGCCTTGGAACTGGGAGGGAGGACTTGGCTTTTGGTCAGTGCAATGAAGAGCTCTTAGCCAGAGCCTGTATTGATCACTGCTAAGTGCTGGTTGTTCCATCATTGCTGATTCAGAGGTTGATTCATGCTGGAGTGTCCGATTCAGTGGAGGTGGGGGAAGGAGAAATCCAGCATTGGGGACTTGCTGAAGCTGTAAGTGATGCAGTCCATTGCCCTGGCTTGGTGAGGAGTTCCCCAGCTCCAGTGAAAGCTAATGAATCAAACAGTCCAGCAGAGAATGCTGGGTCAGTGTTGAAGAGGAGATTGTAAACAAAGGGAAGGTTTGGGGGCATCAGTACAGGAGGACTGGCCATGATCTGAATTGAGCCACTACCCAATAAGCCCATTGTGTATGTGCAAAACATACAGGAATAAGAGTCCTGTTGTCAGTTCTATCTTCTTAGACTGGCAAATGGATTGGCCAATCCTAAATTCAAGGCCTCACTCTTGTTAGTTACCACTATATCCATTGTACAGTATATTAGCTTGTGGTCATGCTGCAGGGTGGATATTGTAGTTTTGAAGAGACAGACACAGCCTTGTTTCCACATGTGCAATTTGCTCAACATTGTGTTATACAATGACATAGTTAACATAGAAACAGAGCGAGTCAGAAGGAGTCTCCCGGGCCATCTAGTCTGACCCCCGGCTCCAGCCAGCTCCGCTCATGACATGCCCACCACGTGCATGTCCAGCCCATCTTTGAACACCCACACCGATGGGGCCTCAGCGACCTCTCGTGGAAGCCCATTCCACACCCTCGGGGTCCTGACTGTCAGGAAGTGCTTCCTGGCATCCAAATGGAACCTTGGCTCCCTGAGCTTTGCTCCATTCGAGCGCGTCCTGCCTTCCTCTGCAGGGGAGAACAGGTCTCTACCCATCTCCATGTGACATCCCCTCACATACCTGTATGTTGCCAACATATCCCCTCTGAGTCTCCTCTCCTCCAGGCTGAAGAGACCCAGTTCCCTCAGTCTCGCCTCATACCCCATCCCCTGCACACCGGCCACCAACCTTGTGGCCCTACGCTGCACTGACTCTAACCTGGCTATATCTTTTCTATAATGAGGGGTCCAAAACTGAGCACAATACTCCAGTTGTGGGTGCACCAGAGTCGTATAGAGTGGTAGTAATACCTCTCTCAATCTAGAAGCCACACTTCTGGCTATGCAACCAAGGGTGGCGTTCGCCCTCTTGACCACTGCATCACACTGCTGACTCATGTCTAGCCTGCAGTCAACCAGCACCCCGAGGTCCCTTTCACAAGTGCTGCTCTCCAGCCACTTGTCCCCTAACCTGTATTTATGACACCTATTCCTATGCCCCAAGTGCAAGACCTTGCACTTATCCACATTGAACACCATGCTGTTGTCTCCTGCCCACTTCCATAGTCTGTCCAGATCCTTTTGGATCTGGAGTACCTGCTCCTCAGTTGTGGCCACTGCTCCAGTTTTAGAATCGTCTGTGAATTTGATCAGCAGACTGTTCACCCATTCTTCCATGTCATTTATGAAAAGATTAAACAGGATTGGTTCCAGGACAGAGCCCTGGGGGACCCTGCTTGTCACTGGCTACCATCCCGATGATTCCCCACTAATGGTTACCCTCTGCTTTCAGTCAGTCAGCCATGACCTAATCTATCAGACAGTGCTTTGGTGTCTCCCAAAACTCCTCAGTTTCTCAATCAGGATATCATGGGGCACTTTGTCAAAGGCCTTGCTGAAATCCAGGTAAACCACATCCACTGCATCCCCTCCATCTAGCCATCTCGAAACCTTGTCGTAGAATTTCACAAGGTTTGTCTGGCAGGATCTGTTTTTGAGGAAGCTGTGTTGTGTGGCTGCCAGCCTCCCTTCCCTATCTAGCATCACTAGATCGCTCTCTATTATGAGCCTTTCCATTGTTTTTCCTACAATGGACATAAGGCTAACCGGTATGTAATTCCCCTGTCCCTTCTACTACCCTTTTTGAAAATTGGGACCACTGATGCCACCCTCCAGTCCTCTGGAACTTCACCCATTCTCCACGAGGCCTCAAAAATGGAGGTCAGCGGGCGTGAGAGAACACCTGCCAACTCTAAGTACTCTCGGGTGTAACCCGTCAGGGCCTGGCACCTTTGTAATGTCCAATGCCCTGAGGAGCCCCTCGACTTCAAGTAAGGTGACTCTAATATGTGCCCCTAGGTTCCTGGTCTCATCTAATCTCCTGTGCGGATCTCCCCCTCCTGCTTTGGGGAGAACACAGAGGCAAAATAGTAATTTAGCATCTGTGCCTGTTCCCTCATATCAGTCACTGGATCTCCTTTCTCCTTATTTAGTGGTCCCACCACTTGTCTCCCCTTCCTCTTCCTATTTACATGCTGAAAGAAGCCCTTTTTGTTGCTCTTGATATTCTTGGTAAGTCTCTGCTCGTAATCAGCCTTAGCCTTGCGAAGAATCCTTCTGCAACGGGCCTCCTCCTCCCGGTATACCCTTTTGTCTATTTCCCCCAGTACCCATTTCCCATGGAGGTTCCTCTTTCGTCTAATCCCTCTAACCACCTCCTTTCACATCCAAGGCGGTCCTCTCCTCCGCTTCCCCATCTTACTAACTAGAGGTATTGTCAAGGCTTGCACCTCCAAAACCTCCCCTTTGAGTGCCATCCACCCCTCCTCAACTCGCTTACCTTCCAGTAACCTATCCCAGGAGACTTTCCCCAGTCTGTCCTTCAGTTGGCCAAAGTTGGCCCTCTTGAAGTCCCAGCTTCTAGTGCTCGACCTGCTGCACATCCCCAGTCCCCTGATCTCAAAGCAAAGGATGGAGTGATCACTCGCATCCAGAGCTCCCCTAATCTGTACTTCATCTATCAGCTCCTCTCTATTGGTCAAGACCAAGTCAAGGATGTTCCCCCCCCCTTGTCACCTCTCGGACCTTCTGTGTGAAAAACCCTCCCTCTATAACTTCTAGGAAGCGACGTGACCTGGCTGTCACCACCAAGTGAGTCTCCCAAGTAATGTCCGGGAGATTGAAATCTCCCATAATTACTGTGTCTCTCCCCCGAGATATCCTTAGAATCTGATATATCAGGACATCATCCAGGGTCTCAAGTTGACCTGGAGGGCGATAACATAACCCCACTGTCAGGTGTCTTTCCCTGTCAAAACCCCTAAGTTTCATCCAGACTGCCTCTACCGAATCCCCATCTGTGCTGCATTCTATCTCACTGCATCCTATCCCTTTCCTGACTTATAAAGCCACGCCCCCACCCCTCTTTCCCTTCCTGCCCTTTCTAAAAAGGTGATACCTCTCTATGTTCACATTCCAGTCTTGCCTTTCATCCCACCAAGTTTCTGTGATTCCCACCAGGTCATACCCTCCTATTCCCAGGAGAGCTTCAAGCTCTTCCTGCTTATTACCCATGCTCCTCGCATTGGTGTACATGCACCTCAACTCCTTCCCACTGCTTCCTTTCCTTGGAGTTCCCAGCCCTCCTCCTTTCTCCCATCCTCCTGATACCTGGCCCCTCTCTGTAGGAGTCCTGTCAGTCCCTGCAGTGCCTCTAAAACCCTGCTCCCAGAGCCCTGATCCTCTCCCCACACTTGTCCAGTGCAGACACATTTCTGGGGGGCCTGAACTCCCACCCCCCCAGCTCAGTTTAAAGTCTTCCAGACGAAGCTTGCTAGAGCATCTCCAAAGGACCTTTTCCCCATGCTCGTGAGGTGCAACCCATCCCTTGCCAGAAGTCCATTGGCAAGAAACCGAGTGCCGTGGTCGAGGAACCCGAAGCGTTCCTTCTGGCACCACACCCTAAACCAGTCATTCACCTAGGCAACCCTCCTGGCCCAAATCCCTGAACTGGTAAGATCGAGGAGAAGGCCACTTGGGCCTTTAGCTCCCTGAGTTTCTTCCTCAAGGCCTCGAAGTCCCTGGTGATCCCAACCACACCCTTCCTGGCTACATCGTTTGTGCCCACATGGATCACCAGAAGTGGCTGGTGACCCCCAGAGTGAATAAGACACTCCACTCTGTCCTTCACATGCCGGATGCGTGCGCCCAGCAGGCAGCAAACCTCCCTTATCTCCAGGTTGGGGCAGCACACTGCTGCCTCAGTGCCCCTCAGCAGCGAGTCCCCAACGACAATCACCCGCCGCCCTATCTTCCCGGTTGTGGTGGGCGGCCGTGCCCTGGCCCTCGCCTCTACTGCAGTGGCCCCCTTGCCACTTGTGGTCCCAGGCTGAGGGTCCTGCTGGTCCCCCGAGGCCTCATCAGTCCCAGCCTCCCCAAGTGGAGAGTACCTGTTTCCCAGCTCCAGATTGGTGCCAGGGGAAGGAGGAGGCCGTGCTGGCCTCCTCCTCCTGTGGGTGACATACCTCCATGTCTCTGCAGCTGCCCCTCCCGTGGCCTCTCCCTCAACCCTCTGTCCATAGCGGGGCTGCTCCCGGCGGGCCTGGAGAGCTCCCTCAGCCCTCAGGCACCTCACCTCCTCTAGCAGGACCACAGCTTGCACCTAGGGCAAGTGTATCCCTGCCTCTCCTGGGGGAGAAGGGCGAACATGTCACAGCTGTCGCAGCGGACAGCAACACCCGTGACTCCCACCAAGGCCATCTCCTGGTCTGCCATCGGTATCCCTTCCGAGACCCTACCTTGGTCCCCCGCCTTGTCTGTTCTGCAGTACCCCTCACTCGTCCAGTTCTCCCAGATAACCCCCGCCCACACACACACACACACACACACGGATAAAATAAAAATTTAAATTGGAGGAAAAATAAAGCAAAGCACAGCACAGCACCAAAAAAACAAAAAAACAAAAAACCCCAAACAAACAAAAGCAAAACAATAAAACAAAAACAAAACCCTCTGCCCCCCAGGGAAGGGAGTCCCCAGGCAGCCCGGGCTGCAGCTAAGGGACGCAGACAAGGGACAATGCCAAGAGACAAGAGCCCAAAGGGCTGTCAGTGGCTGAGCGTGGCCTTATCAACCCCTCAGGCTGGTGGCCCCACCTGTCGGCTTCCTCCTGGCCCCTCTGGCCCCGCCCCCTTCCTCTCTGCTGCTCCTGACACCCTGCTCCTCTGCCCAGCTCCTACCTTGCCTTCACCAGTCCCCTGGCCCCTCAGCACTCTCTCCCAGCCTGTGCCTCTGCTGCTCTGCCAAGAGGCAAAAGGGTTCATAACTGCTGAATCATTCCTCTGCATGTCTTTTTTGAGGCTGCCATCTGTTGCTTTAACAGCAGCCTGACATGCAAAAATTCAAGTGTTCCTATTACCAGGTTTATCCCTGCCAGGAAAGTTTTACCTGTTTAGTTTCTTTGTGTTAAGTTTCTATTTATAGGCACAGGAGCTCTCTCAGAAATAAAGGTGGTAAGCCCAGCATATCTGTTTGGTTCAACAGAGGATGTGATGAAGTTACAGGTGGTAATTTAGTACAAAGCTATATTATTGCAGCGATTTGCACACACAAAAATACTTCATAGCTTTCATGGTTTGTGCTATGTAGACTTGAGATTTAGATGTTGTGTCTTTATTGAATATATAGGTGGACAGACTTCAGACTTGTATCATTTTTTTAAAAGAACCACTTAAAATTGACCAACTAAGACCCAATGCAAAATACTTACACTTATAATTAAAGAATTGAGACCATTTTTAGTAGCAAAACTAGATGGTGCTCACAGTCTTTCCATGCAAAAATCCTGTCCTGGAGTAATTAGTTGCTATTATGAATTAACTGTGAGTCAGAAATCCTTGCTAGTCTACTGTACATTACCCCAAGAACTACTGATAGATCCAAGGTTGGGATCTTGGTTTATTACACAGAATACAATCAGGATAAGTAGAAGGGCTGTAAGCGGTTGTAACACTTCCTGATGTAAGGCAAGGGGACATGGTTTTTATACCTCTGATCCTGTACTTTGATAAACAGCCTGCTGTGCAGAAATTATGTCTTTTACAAGCTATTAATTTCTACTTCCAATTAAAAACCCAGGAAACTCTGGATTGCTTATTGGTTAAACAAGCAGAATTAACCCAACCATGATCTGTTGTTAATTGGAAGTGTTTAAAAGGCAGCAATTCCAGGGTTAAACAACCAGGGAATTGCAACACAACATGCACATGCATCTTTATCTCTGTGCCAGGAAAAGCTTTGCCTCCTGAATTTTTGTCTGCTCCACAGCTGCAAAAAGTATAAGCCTACAAAGACAGAAAGAAAGGTGCCATCCTATGGATGGCTTGTGGGCTATTGGGAAAGAATTGTGGACTCATAAAATGATGGCAACTTTAGGAGGAAAGCTAGTCTGATACAGTATATAGCATGTTTTCAGGCTGTAGTTGGGGCATAATAGGGGTATGTTGGGAGAAAGGAGGGGATTTGGTCTTCCCTGTTAGGACATAAAAGTATAAAGCTCACTCCAAACCACAGAACAGCTAATGTGTTTCTTCCTGCTAGATATGCTCATCCCTGGAGCTTTTGCTTAGGGCAAAATAATTCCATTTATTTGATTCAGGAAATCCCCAAATGAAACCACTTTTCAGGAAACAGTCCACTCCTCTGCCAAACTAACATGAGGAACCTGGTCTATTGGTGCTCTCATGTTACTGAAATGCTTTTATATTAGTGGTTGCTCCTCATGGAAACTTTATGTTTAAGCATTCTTTAAACCACAGAATTAGGATATTGGTCTCCCAAAGAGCTTAATACTATTACTGGCGCTGAGGGATAACAAAATTGTTATTGCAGTTGTTAAATATATTTGTTTTATCATGTACCACTGTAATCTTGGATGTCTCCTTTCATCCTTGCTGGGGAAATCTACACCACCAGAGCACCAACATTCTCTATCTCCTCTGTTCCTACCAAAATGGCAACCTCAGTATGGGGGTTCACATCTAACATGGTTCCTGGTGAAGTTCCCTTGGAAAGCTGGAAATGGATTCAGTGATTAGCAACCCATCAGCCATCATGGAGCTTGGTCTTCACTGAAGCAATCTCAGAACTTTTTGTTAGTTGCCAGGAATTAGAGTAACCAGGAATTCTCATATGGACACCTAGACAAACCTGCACAGTAGATCTTTGTTTATTATAAAACTGCTTTAATTTTAATACTTATGTGAGGGGTTCTACCTTTAAGGGGTTCAGATATTTGGGACAAACTTTCTCTTCTCCCTCCCTCCCTCCCTCCCTCCCTCCCTCCCTCCCTGTCTTTGTTTGTTTATATCAGGGTGGACAACTTGGGTATCATCATCTTTCACCGTTGACAACACTGGCTCAGATTGATACCTGTTGTAGGCCAAAACACTGGGAAGACCACAAATTGCGGGAGCTTGTTTTATATGTTAGGTTCTGATACAGATACCTGTTGATACCTGCTGTACCTGTTGATGTCTGGCTGTCAGGCAGCTGTTTCAAGGCCCCAAGTCTTTTACAGATTTACATAAATTACATAGATAGTAACAGAGCAACAAAGTGCCTGGGAGCACCTTCAGGGCAAACAAATTGATGCTGGCATAAGCTCTTATGGACTGTAGCCATGTTCAGGCAATAGATGAACATGGCTGCCCTCTAGAAATTAATACTCCAGAGGAACATAGGAAGTTTGTTTTACCACATTAGAGTATTACTCTATCTAGCCTAGCTCTTCCTGCTATGACTGTCATCACCTTTCCCACATCATCCTTTTAACTGGAGATACCAGGAATTCAACCTGGTATTTCTGCATCTAAAGAATGTGTTTGACTATCAGTGCATGGCTTTGTCTGAAAATTACACCTAACAGGACCTTTCTCCTAGACTAGCTTTTTCCTGTTGGGATCCTTCAGGCATAGAATCATAGAATAGTAGAGTTGGAAGGGGCCACAAAGGCCATCAGGTCCACCCCCTGCAGTTGTGGGAGAGCCCACTACCTTTTAGGCAGCTGGTTCCACTGCTGTATTTCTCTGACTGTAAGGAAATTTTTCCTGATATCTAGCCTGAATCTGAGTTGTTGCAGCTTGACTTGATTATTCTGTGTCCTGCACTCTGGCATCAGCAAGAAGAGATCTTGACCTTCCTCTTTGTTTCAGCTTTTGAGGTACTTATAGAGGGATATCATGTCCCCTCTCAGTCTTCTTTTCTCAAGGCTGAACATGCCCAGTTTTCTTAGTCTCTCTGCATAGGGCAGTGTTTCCAAACCCTGGAGCATTTAGGGTTAAACTACAACTTCTGTCATCCCCACCCAGCATGCAGCCAGCCTCTGCTCTTGCCACATGGCCTGATGGTAGCCCAGTGGTAGAAGAGCTCATTGCAGGCACCCTCATGTCACCCCTTGGTGGTAACATGAGCAGTCCTTCACTTGAGAGTGATGAGCCCTCATCATAAACCCATCTAGGCTGTCTGCGCAGGCCTAGTAGGTGAAGTATCAATCCAATTTGCAGCAGAGAAGAAAACCAAACCACCAAATTGTTTATATCAGCAGAACCATCTGGTCCTGTTCCCAATAGTGCTTGACCAGGCAGTCTTTTGACTTCCATCATCTTGTATATGCATCTCTGTATGGTGGTAAACTACCTGGCTTGCAGCTTTTTGCCTTGCTATGTCTCTTTCTCCATAGCAGCCATCTTCAGATGGTGGGTACATTCTGTTCCAGCCTAGCTTACCTCTTCCAGGGATACCAGCTTGCAGACTGTGCTGCCATTGCAGCTGCTAATTCCACTCCTGTTTGTTATATTAATACTCCAGTTTTTCCTTCAAGGAGCCCAAGACAACATGCATTATTTTCCTCCTTTCCATTATATCCATGAAAAACAGCCCTGTGAAGTAGCTTAGGAATCAGTAATTCTTGCAAAATTGCTCAGTGGGGAATTGAACCTGGATTTTCTCAACTCAACAGTTTAACCACTGCTTCACCAATTGATTCTGCTAGTTGTATAAACTGGTTCTCAGTGTAGTGGGAAGCGGGGGAGGGGGGCATACTTGGGGAATGCACCTAACATCTATAGTGTAAGCAAACAATCACCGGAATGCACGTAATGACTATTCAGAAATTTAATCTGTTTCTATGGCCATACCCTGTCATTTCTTTTACTGAGTTCCTGGTGAAAGGAAAGTTAAGTCTTTATTATACAAGTGGAGAAGTTTTCCTTTTTTAAAAATTTAGTTGTTTAGTTTCTGTTCATCAGTGACATTATGTGGGCTACATATATGCATAGGTATGATATAGGTAGCTACATATGCTATGGCTCATGATGAGCCATATTTTGACTATACCTCCCATAAGTTAAATAGCTATACTTTTGAGTTGCAATGAAGTGCCCTTCCCTCCTTCCTCCATTCATTCTCAAAATGTTTAAACTGAGATTAAAACAGTGTCCGGTCATGTTCTCTAAGTTTGGTCAGGGTTGAGGCAAGCTAGTGCAGTGTAGTGGTTTAGGAGTGTAATTCTAGTGGTGTCCAGTTCAGATCATACCACCACAGTCAAAAACTCCCTGGGTAGTCTTCAGTAAGCCTCTGTTCTCTTACCTTCAGTGGTGATAATAATATTGGTCTACCTTATCAGGTTGGTATAAGGGTAAAAAGAATGTGTGTGAAGCACTTGGAAAACAGAGAAGATAATATATTTTGCATGTTGTTGCTATTTTATTAACTGAGCATACTCTCTTAAGCACATGGGTGCATCAAATTTTGCTGACAAAACCCTCCCCTCCTTCCTGGCATTCCTTAGGTTTTAAGATCAAGATTTTCTAGTTTCTGGGATTGTCAATATGGTTGCCTTTTCTTCCCTCTATATTTCTGTTGGCACAGGGATCTGACTAGCATAAATCAGTGTCCATCTCTTCCTTACCTCGGTCCCGCCAATTCACATTTTAGCTGTTATGCAAAAGGAATCCAAAGTCCAAGCAAGCCATTATCTTTCCCTTTAGAGATGTTTGCCTTTGCTGGCATGGGCCAGAAAGAATTTTCTTACATGCTGGAGTTACATTCATCCAGCACCTAGGAAGCAGTGGCATTTCTCTGTCAAGTTCACCATTGGAGTGGCAAAGAGATGGATGTGGAGAACCTGATGTGAAGCAGAGGGGTGCAACAGCCCTCCTAACATCAGTCTTAATTAGACTCACCGTGTTCCCCCAACACATTTCTTCTTTCTGGACTGATAAGTCTTTAAAGGCAATGTGATAGGCAGTAATTCATCCAGTTTCCTTTCCTAACATGGAGTTTCAGTGACCAGGAAGCAACTCACATACTGATGTATTTATTTGTCTGCTTCAAATAAATAAATCCATCCATCAATGGCACAAGAGTCTTACCAGGAAAGAAAGATGGCAATCCCAGTAGTTGGGAGCTTAGAGGTGATGTAGACTCACTGACCCTAGTGTTTGTGAGTGAAGAAGATCAGGGTAGGACAACTGTTAAGTTGTAAACTTCTTGGGGCAGAGGCTTCCCTTCTTTACTACAGTTACTTTGTAAGGCATGACGTACATTGATGGTGATATATTATTGATTGCCTGTATTGGCAAGTAGCTGTTTCTGCCAGGAGGCACTTAGAGGAACATACATCAATTAAAACATAAAACCAATAAATCAGCAAAACTTAAAATCATAAAAACATGACAATAACCATAAAACCAGCAAGCAAAGAAACAAAAGCATTGCTCCTCTTGTTAATAGTTATTGTTAGTTTATTTATTAGTTCAGGTTAAGACATCAGACCAATTTACACATTCAGTAGGATCAAGCAGTAAACCTTTTTCCTGTTCAGACTGCAGATAAGTAGCTAGATACCCTAACAGGAAAATTAAAACTTGCATGTAGAAAACCAGTTTGTCAGGCTGAAAGATTTACTGTAGCCTTCTTTCTTCCTGCCATGCTATTTTTCTCTGAGTAGGGCAGAGATTTTTGGTTTTAGAATGTGGAATACCCTCACCCATACACATGCATGCACCTCATTGTTGCCAAGAAGTGGTACATGGATGCAACATCCAAGTGTTCACTGGCCTCTAAGTTACAGTGCAGGAATAGCGTCAATACATTAAACTAGCCCTCTGTATCGGCATGGGACGCTGTTCTGCAGAGAATGGAGCTGGGGATCCAGCAGGGGCGCTGTACTGCAAGCGGTGGTACCCGAAGTGAGTCTCCTCACAGGGAGCCCTGATTATGAGTCCAGGATACTCTAAAGTGCAGTGCAGAGGATGTAGAGCAGGATGGATCGGAGGTCGGGAGAAGGATGTTAAAGGGGGGAGGGTGACATTAAGCAGGGTTTGCCCCTCCCGCTGTGTCGTGATGATTCCCTCCTCCTTTTTTCTTCTAATCCTCAGTGGCACCAAATTTGAAATTCCTGCTGAGACTCATAAATGTAAAACAGACGCCGAGCTCAGTGCAAGTCTCCTTGGCTGTGCAAAGAGAAATCCCGGCTCTAAAGCCCTACAAGTGGAAGGAGCTTGAAGGGTGTGACTGGGGAGCAGAAGGACCCCTCCAAAAGCGGCAGGCGGGCGGTCCCGGGAGGAGGGAAGAGAGAAAGGAAACTGGGCACGTAGGCAGGACTCCTGGCTTCTTCACTGTCTATAGTCCTTGCGAGGCCTTCCCCTCTTTTCTGCTCCTTGGAGCTCCAAGAATCCACGTTTTTTAGCATGTTTTCCTGCCCAGCCCTCTTCTTCGCCATTCAGGCACGCATTTCTCTCTCTCTCTCTCCCCCTCCCCCCCCCCGCATCTTCTGCTTCTGGTCTACAGTCTTTCGTACATTTAGTTCTATCTGTCTATTTTTATCTTGCCCACCCAATTCTCTCAACCCTTCTATTCAGCTTCCCCTTCTCTCTCTGTCTCCTTTCATTTTCTTCTATCTACTCCCGCAGTCCCCATTCCTTGTTTTTCTGTGTGCTCATGCTGAGATCTTTTCTTTCTATTTTCCTTTCTTCGTTCCCTGACCAGTGTTCTCTCTCCCTCTCTCGCCGTCCCTGACAGTCCATCTCTGCCCAGTCCAACCGCTACCTTTTCCTCGCCATCCATCCTGGCTCCTTTCTGTATTCTCCTGTTGAACTCTATCCATGCATCCATTCATCCATCCAGTTGTTCCTCGGCCTTTCTCTGTTCCTGGCGCTCCATCCATCCGCCCCGCTCCGCTCCTCTGCTGCCGCCCGGCTGCATCTTCCTCCTCCTCCTCCTGCCGGCCCACGCAGCCACCCAGCCAGCCTGCGTCTCCCCTCCCTCTCCTTCTGGTCCCCGGCCGGCCCGTGCGCTGCCTGGGGTGCGCGCCTCCGCCGCCTGCGATGCAGCCACTCGCTGCTGCCAACCTCTCCCCCGGCCCCCTCCCTGCCGAATGCAGCTCGCGCACACACACTCACGCGCGCACACTCTCCCCCACACTCTCCCATCCACACTCGGCGCCGGGAGGCAGGGAGGGAGCGCGGCACAGGCAGGCGGGCGAGCCGAGAGAGCGATGAGGATCGGCGCCGCCGGGGGCAACGGGAGCCCTCTTGCCCACCACGCACGGGGGACAGTCCGCCGCCCCCCCGTCCGAACACCCTCTAGCCCACACCGGGGCTTGCGGTTGCTCCGCGCCTGCTGCTGGCTGCTTCCCGGACAGATCCAGGACCTGGGGGGTAAGAGCACCACGATCACCCCCTGCCCCACAACCTAAATCACCCCTTACACCCCATGGTTTGCACCTCTCTCCGCATTCCTGTCTCAGATTTGACCCTTTACCCCGTGGGAGTACTACCATCCCACGGATCACCTCTCTCCCCAAATTTGCTTCATCCTCCACGGATTTGCCCTTTCCAGCACCTAACTTCTCTGTTCTCCCCATTCTCTCCATCCCCTCTGCCTCCTGCCAGAGATTTGCTCTGCCCCTTTCTTAATTCCTGTCCAATTCTCCCCAGGTTTCCCAGACATTTTGGAGGGTGGATGGGTGTTGTTCTCTTTTTATTCCAGTTTTAAAAATCTTTTGGGGGGTACATTTTGCTCTCTGCCCCTCCCCCATCATAGATAGGATTTGAGGGTTAGAGAGTCCAAGTGACAATGGGTTAATGGGAAACTTTGTTTGGACCCCTGATGGTGTTTCCTGGCAAGTATTCTCTCCAATCTCCACACCCTGTTCTCTGGGGCTTTTTGCCTACCCACAGAGAAAGACACATCCTCCTATCCTAGGCACCCTGAAACAAAATGCATGCTGTTGGCTTTGCCAAACTCCTTCTTGGTAAAACCTCTGCACTTGGACTCAAAATAATTAACTGTTGTTATAGGCTTCCTTAAATGTGCCTTTTGATTCCTCTCCTAGTAGGAAACAAACCCTTCTGGCTCATCCAGGATCCCAACCACCAGCTTGCTCAGACTCAGTTTAGCTGGGGAAAGATTACTTAGGAGTTGATTCCAAGCTACTCTGTTCTTACAGATTTTTAACTCTCATTCATAGGCATCTTAGATCCCACCACTCTGTCCAGCCTTTAAATCCTTGTTTCCTCCCCATAATGGAGAAGGGTTTCTGGATCACAGGTTGTGTTGCCTGGTCCTAATAAACTGCATTTCTCATACAATATTTCTGGTTTTCAGCTTCAAAATTTGTCTCCTTTATAACTTCCGAACTGCTGCATTCACTGTAAAAATCACACCCTTACTTGCACGCTGTTGTTTCTCTCTCATAGTTTCTCTCTCTGTCTCTCCCCCCCCCCCCGCCTCTGTCATTCTCCTTTTCCCATTCCCACAGCAATGGCTAATCTGCCCCTGTAAAAGTGGCCATATCAACAGAGCTCCCTTTCTCTTCCCCCGCTCCCACTGTATCCTCCCATCCACGTTCTCTCCCACTGGGAAGAAAGAAGCAGAGGAGAAAGGACAGCAGATGAATACAGCAATACATTGCAGATTTCCAAAGAGGAGTTTCCACTCTCACTCACATTGCACAGAGCCACATGGACTAATTCATCTGGCACCAGAGGAACCATGGAAAGCATCACTCTTATCTGCATTACCTTCCTTTGACCTCTGCCCACAACTCCTACAGTTTAGTACAGCATTGGCACCGTGGTATTGTAGCCTGAATGTAAAGCTGGGCATTGTTTGGTTGGGAGACCTAACAGTTAACAGTTAGTCTTGTTAACACCCAGTAAAAAGAACGTGGATATTGTTGTGCTGGAGTAGGAACAAACACACCCTCCCTTCTTGGCAGAAAATTTGGGTGTACCTGAATGTTGATGTCTGAGACAGAACTCGGCTGGATGGCCAAGCCCCTGCTGGTCCCCTCTGACCCCCAGACTCTTGATCATAATTGAGGAAAGTAATAGCCAGCAGAAATCTTTCAGGCACCTCTCTTTACCAAAAGTCTTTTCTAGGACCATCTTTGCAGCATCGTTGAGATTGAATGGTGACAGATTTTAGCAAAGATTCTCTTCTCTACTAACTCCATACAGTATGGCTGCAGGAGTGGCAGCATGGCTGCCTTTTGCTCGGGCGGCAGCTGTGGGCTGGCTCCCACTGGCCAAGAAGCCTATGCCCAAACCTCCCCCTGACAAGAAACGCCGCAGTGATGAGATCTTGGTGGTCAATGTCAGTGGGAAACGCTTCCAGACTTGGAAGAATACCCTGGATCGTTACCCAGATACCCTGTTAGGCAGCTCAGAGAAAGAATTCTTCTATGATGAAGACAGCAAGGAGTACTTCTTTGACCGTGACCCAGAGATGTTCCGTCATGTCCTCAACTTCTACCGCACGGGTAGACTCCATTACCCACGCCAAGAGTGTATACAGGCCTTTGATGAAGAGTTGTCATTTTATGGCATCATTCCTGAGCTGATTGGTGACTGCTGCTTGGAGGAATACCGTGACCGCAAGAAGGAGAATGCTGAGCGCCTTGCTGAGGATGAAGAAGCTGAGATAGCCACTGACACCACCTTGCCTCCAGACAGCACATTCCGTCAGCGGCTCTGGCGAGCATTTGAGAACCCCCACACCAGCACCATGGCTTTGGTTTTCTACTATGTGACTGGGTTCTTCATCGCTGTGTCTGTCATTGCCAATGTGGTGGAGACAATCCCATGCCAGGCCCCTCCAGGCAGGAAGAGAAACCAGCCTTGTGGAGAACGTTTCCCCAATGCTTTCTTCTGCATGGACACTGCCTGCGTCCTCATCTTCACCTTTGAGTATCTTATGCGGCTCTTTGCTGCCCCAAGTCGATTCAAGTTCATGAAGAGTGTCATGAGCATCATTGATGTGGTAGCCATCATGCCCTATTACATCGGGCTGGTGATGCCTGAAAATGAAAATGTTAGTGGGGCTTTTGTGACACTGAGGGTCTTCCGGGTCTTCCGCATCTTCAAGTTCTCACGTCACTCACAGGGGCTGAGGATCCTGGGCTATACCCTCAAAAGCTGTGCCTCAGAACTGGGCTTCCTCCTCTTCTCGCTCACCATGGCCATCATCATTTTTGCCACTGTCATGTTCTATGCTGAGAAGGGCACTGCAAAGACCAACTTCACCAGCATCCCTGCTGCCTTCTGGTACACAATTGTCACCATGACCACACTTGGGTGAGTTATGCACATTCATGACATGATCTCAAGAAGCTTGGCCTCCCTTTCTCACTCTACATTCTCACTTCCAGAGGCCTCCTCCAGCCAGGTTTCCTCAGAAGGGCCAGATTTCTAGATTCTCTACTCCATCTTGCTTATTGGCATTCTAGTTTCCTCTCTTCCAAAGCATGCTGGCTCAGACTGGTTCCAGATAATGGGCAATGGTATTTAAGGGTGTTGCTGTTATAGGGATGTTCATGCTTTGTGTTTCATGAGTCAACAGATCTTCTCTGTTTCCATACTCAATATCACCTGCAGCTACCTTGGATGGAGGTGGAGAAGTTCTTGCCTTCCAGATGCTGTTGGTCTCCAATTCTCTCAGCCATAGCCAGCCTGGCCAATGATAATGCATGATGGGAGTTGTAGTCTAAGAGCATCTGTAGGGCTACACATTTCCTACCACTGAACCAGGAGAGGAATAAGAACTGAGCTCATGCCTGTTCCTACATTGAGAAAGCAGGGTCATGTTCAGCAGGAGTAGGGTACTCTTTCTTTCTGTGCCCTTTGACCTTAAAGTCAAGTCTCCTGCAAACTGGCCCTTTTAACTATGTCTCAGACATCAAACACCCTTAAAATGAATGGCTGCAGAGAGGCACCGTCAAATGGGGAAGAGGGAATATGCCCCCTCACAGCAGGATGGTTCAGATGCCTAGGTGACATTTTCTAGAAGGGAGCACTGCAAAAGCTGCCTTGGGCCTTGGGACAAGGACAGCCTCAAAGCCACCCCAAAGGGAGGCATCATTGACTGAGGTCAGGCCTGTTGGAGCCAAATGAACAGGAGTTGCAAACAGAAATTGGAATGGGGCAGGGGGAAAGGAAAAATTAGGGTTTTAGGAAAGAAATAGGCAGTTCTTTCCCAGAAACAGAAATACCTTTTTGTGTCTTCTATAGGTAGAACCTTTTTCTACTCTTCCCAAGATAACATTTCCTCCCGTGCACTGTTCAGATCTCCTTGCAAGGTGTTCTGATGAGCTTTAGACTGCAAGCATTTGTTACATTAATTTGTAATCCTGATATCCCCTGTTCTAATTTCACTCTGAATTGCAATACATTCATTTTAGGATTACATCTTGCTGCTAAAAATCAAACACTGATGTGTGTGCAGGCACGCACACACACATCTACTGGAATTACGGTGTTTCTGAATGTTGGCTGCCTCCAGGGATTTGCTTTCCTGGGCCAATTGACTGCTGCTTTTTTGTCTGGACTCCACTGGATATTATCTATGACATCAGAACAAGGTCAGAAAATCTGGTGGCTCATCAGATTTCTGAATGTTTCAGGGCTCCCCACTCCCACATTCACCCATGAGGTTACTGTAAGGCATTACCACCCTCGTCGTATTTACACGTGGCATCTTGTAGTCTATCATAAGCAAAAGTCCTTACCCCAAAGAGTTTACAATATAGATGTGAACAGTTTAAGATCATAAAAGAAAGAGGTGAGTAAAGGGCAAGATTGACAAGGGATGGCTGTAAGCAAATGCAGGGCTAGAGGAGATATTCTTTGGGCTGTATTCTTTGGGCTGTCTGGAGTGTTAGTTTTACAGTCAGTGTTTTTGTAGGGTCTGCAAGAAACCTTGGGCTGTGCAATCCAAGAATATTAACAAAGAGCCTTCATAGTCCTCTTATATTAATTAATCATTATTTGTGGCATCTATTTCTACAGGGCCTGCAAGTGAATTTCTGGATGTTTTATTGTTACTGGAAAATTCACTGAATGTGAGTTCAGTGTTGAATCAAAGTTGGCACGATTGAAAACACATCAGCTTTCATCTGGGAGGGGATACAAAAGAGCACTGAGACTGAGGGAGGCCTGGAGCTTTATTTCTAGTTCTTCCTTTATAGAAACTCAAGGGAGGTATACGGGGGTGGGGGGGGGGTGTTGCATAGTTATTGTTAAACCAGTTATTGTTAAACCAGCCCTGTGAGGTAGGCCACCACATTGGGCTTCATGGCAAACTGTGGTATAATCTCAGGTTTCCACAATCTGGGACCAACAGTGTAAACCTAACCTGATGCTTTCCAGATGTTTTACACTTCAATTCCCATTAGCTCCAACTAGCCTGGCCAGGAATCCTAGGAGTTGTGTTGTGTTGTGTTGTGTTCAAGTCACTACCAGGTTGGAGAATGCTGCTCTAACCATTATACACCATACTGGCTTGAGAGAGTCTGAGTTCTATTTCAGAGGAGGAATGATGGTATGGAAATGGGGACAGTTCCTGCTAAAAAGAAAGCTACAACGCCTGCTTCTAATAGGGCAGCTTATGCTCAAACTGGGTGTTTCTAGAGAGTGTTATTGTAGAATTGCACTGCTTCATTCATGAAATGTTATGGAAAGTCCCTTATGACTTCTTCAGTTTGTAGCTTTCTTTGGTTTCTGAGTGCTTCTTCAATTATTTTTTTCTTATCAGGAAAAAAACCCAGAAAGCTATTAAACCAGTGGGGCCCCATGTTCCAAATTGCCCTCTGCTCCTCTAAGTCACCCCCCTGATCCCTCATGAGGTTATGTGTGCCAGCTCTGCCTATGGGCATGAGGCCCAGTCCCTGGTGCAAATGGCATGATGGAACCAAGGGCTTAAGGACCACAACATGGGAAGGCTTGTAACATTGCATTGTAGCCAGCCTGTGCTTTTGTACAAGGGGCAATTGGGGAGCCCATATGTGAAGCTCTGTGTGTGTGCATGTGCATGGGGTGGTGGTGGGTCTTGGGCTGTGCTTGAGCCCTCAAGGAGCTTCCTAGGTTGATCAGGCCTGCTTCCAGATCTTGATGGACTGCTGCTCACTTACCCATATCACATAAAGGTGTGGGTCCATTTCATTCTTTGCTGCCCTCAAAGCACCGTGCTTTCTACCACCACTTTGTTCTGCTGCTTATTGCCTAACAATGCCCAAACTAGTAGCAATCACTTTGCCCCTGTATTGTCTGCCCTATCATGTCTCCATCTTTAGTATGTAACCCCTTATTTATGCATGGGTATATGTATGTACCTTGTCTGTGTATGGCAGAGGTGGGAAACATGTGGCACTCCAGGTGTTTCTGGACTCCTGTTTCTCTCAGACCTAGGCAGTATAGCCACAGGTGAAGGAAGGAAGATGGAAGTGCAGTCCAGCAAAGGCTGGATGCCACACATTTTTCATCTCTGCTGTGGTATGAAGCTCCTTTGTCCTCCCCCTGCTGTTTTTGAGCATCAAAATAGCAACCGCGTAACCTCCTCTTTGTCTCATTTCCCCCACTGCTCAAAGGCTGCTTTATACTGAGGTAGATGCTTAGTCCATCTAGCCTAGTTGTGTCAACACTGACTGACAGCAATGACTCTTCAGAGTTTCAGGCAAGACTTTTTCTGACCAGCTGCAGATGCTGGGCGTTGAGCTGGGACCTCCTGCATACCACCAAGCTAAAGTTTCTCCCAGAGGGCAGTTAGGAGGGAAAAGATATGCTGAAGAGACTCAAGAGAATTAGACCAAGTGTTTTGAGACCAACTTCAGGCATTCATGTCTATAGCAATCCTAGGTGGTAGTTCTTTTAAGAGAGGAGGCCTGTCATGCAAACTTCCCTGAAAGCTACTTGCACTGACATGGTCTATATTCCAATATGCATGTGAGTATTCAGTGGCAGAAAGGAAAAAAATACTTTGTGCTCGGGAACACCTTTAGTGTATGCCAGGAAAAGGTCCTGCTATTTGAAACAGATACATGGTCTATGCTATAGTGCACCCTAATTCAGAATTTCCCTGCAAGTAGGAGGGCAAGGTCTGGATTTAGCAAAGTACCAGCTGGCCTTTTTGTTTTTTTGTTTTTTTTTTCTGCCCTGTCTCTGAGTGATGGATGGATGAAAGAATGAATGATCCGTTTCTCAGGTCACTAGAGAAATGGGAGGGGACTATTTATTGGAACTCCTGATCCAGAGTAAGACTGAGAGCCTGAATGATGAGTGATCTGAGGGAACCTTTGGGAGAGGTGACTTCCAATCTTCCATACCCCAGTGAGGAGAGTGTAATTCAGTGAAGTAGTAGGACAGACATAAATACTATAGGTCTATAGGGTAGGAGAAACTGTGGCAGACACTTTTTTGCTGCTATCAGGTGAACCAGCATTGCTCAAGGGTGGTATTATCAGCAGATTTCAAATAATTGAAGGGAATGTGATCCCTCAACAGCTGGAACAGAGCCAGACTTGGTTTGGGGTACAGTGGCACTGAAAGGAGGGAATAATTCAGAAATGTGACTGACGGCCAGGGCTATAGATCAGGATTGATGGGCATCCACAGAAGAGAAGGAGGAGGAGAAGATGGCAGACAAACAGGTGGTGACTGGTTAGGACAAAAAGAGGAATCATCTTTCTTTTACACATTGCCTTGTCCAAACTTAATGAGAACCCACTGGTTGCTATAACATTTCTCTAGTGTCAGCAGCTGAGCTAGCAAGAACTCCTGGTTTCCCCACCACCACTGCTCACTCTTCTCCACCCCGGCACTTGCTGGGCCTCTGCTGAGAATGACAATCCCCAATAAACCCAAGCCACCATTCCTGATTCCTTCACATGGCTGGGGTTTTGGACCCAGGAGGAGTCCTGCTTCCTACCCCATCTCCACTCTCTTCTCCTGAAATCCAGCAGTTCCCATTATTGGGAAGCTTAATTATATGCCTTGTTCCCATCCGCTCAATTAAGTTTTAATAACTCGCCTGTGCATGTGCCAGGGAGACACCCGCTGTCAGCACCCCCTCACACAGTTCCCAGCATTGATGAGCTGCCCATGCAAATACACCCAGAAGCACATTAATGAACAGCAGCTCCTGCCTCTGTTGATGTTTTCTTTTCCACATAAATGGACGTAAAGGTGTCCTAGCCATTTCCCCCATGGAACTGGGCCAGAAAGGCAGGTGTCCTGGGCTTCCTATTCAGCATAAGCATCCCTCTCTAGCCAGAATAAACTTTCTCTTGTTCCTCTCTAAAATCCTTGTTGGCTGTTCTCCAACTGCCCTCATGCAGCTCTCTTCCCCTTTATGCTGGGTGCTGAATGTGGACTGGCCTTTAGCTGTTTGGCCCCTTAAGCAGCTAAATATTAAAATTGGCTCGCTATCACCACGACAACCACAGTAGGTTCCTTCGGCCTCGCAGTGTTACGTCCAGTTTCTTCATCTGTGAGGCTGTCTCCCTCTCCCTGTACCCTCCAATGCGCCTTGTAGGGGGGCTGCTCTGGCTTAATGAGTAGAGTGCTAGTGCAAGGAAACAGGCAATCTGGGTTCAACACCCACCATGGCCAGAGAGTGACTGCCCAGAGCAAGTCATCGTATCATTGCCTCTGTTCTCTGTGTGTAAAATGAGAGCAGCAGTGAATTCCCTCACAGGATTACCCTGGATCTTTGATATTCTATATGCTTTGATATAGAATTGAAAGCATTTACTTCACTGCAGGGCTGCTTGCAGCCCTGGCTGATATCAATGAATATGTGACATCCACCTGCTATCTCTAGGCTGGGCTGTCCTCCTGGTTGTTGACTCTCAGTGCTGCTGTAGTGAGAGAAGCTACACCTGGCAGCTTTTTCTTTTTTGTATACCCTTCTGTGTGCCTCTTAAAGGCATGAGCCTCTTCAAGATCCAGACAGGCAATGCTGTGCCTTCTTGGCCACGGTCTGTAAAATTAATTCATCATGGTTGCCCATATCCTTCCTGCTGACAGCCTTTTTCTTCTCCTAGGCCCTGTGTCAGCCTTCCCCAATCTGGTGTTCTCCAGAAATGTTGAAATTCAACTCCCATAGTCCCATCAGCTGTGCCGGTTGAGGTGATAGGAGTTGTGGCCCAACCTACCTGAAGGCTGGGGAAGGCTGCTGTGTGTGGAGCTTGGACTAGCTGTAGTGTTTTCCACACTCCCTCCTTTCATCTCCATCTCAGATCGCTTCAGATGTCTGCTTTTCAGCACACCCACTGCCTTCAATGCGAACCTCCTGCATGCCTAGACAGCATTCCTGACTCTTTCTCCCCATCCTGCCAACAGGACAAGCAAGAATGGGGAATGTCTGACCCTGCAGACGTTGTCAGACTAGAGTGCCCATCATCTCTCACCAATGGCTACGTTGGTGAGGGCTGATGAGAGCTGCAGCCTGCCAACATCTAGAGGGCCTAATGTTTCCCATCCTTGTCATACAGCTTCTCTTGTACTTAGAAAAGTCAGGTTTTAAAGGCACCCACTCTTCTCAGGACACATCTTTTCCCACATTTCTGTCTCCCCTACTTCTCTGCTCCTTTCTTTAGTCTACTGTATACATTGCCCTTTTCTGTCAGCTACTTTGCTTCTGGATGTCTTAATACTTAACAGCCTCTTGATGGAGTACTTTCCAGTCAGCTTTCTAGTCGTCAGCCTCTAGTCCTCCACTTCCTCAGCTAACTGGTGCTGAGGTTGTCACAACATCCTTTTATGAACACCAGTATAGATTAAAAACAGCCCCAGGGTGCTGCACCTTCCTGTGGAAACAGGTGCTGGACCTTATCACTGGCTAGAGCAACATAAGCTCTGAGAAAGCCTTCCATGAGTACAAAGCTGGCTGTTCCTGCACTCCCCCCACATGGAGCCACCCCTCCGACCCAAACAACACCCTCTAGCAATGCTCTGTTCCTGGTTTTTCCTCTTCATCTGGGGATTCTCAGGAAACCTTTTTTGGCCCTTGACCACTCCAACTGGAGACTCTTCCAGTTTTGGGCTTCCCCCAGACTGATGCAGCCAGGTCAGCAATTTCAAGCTTTTATTGTTGTTGCTGAGTAATTTATCTTTATGGGCTAAGTCACTTAATGTGTAACCAAAGGGAGGGGAATGAAATAAATAAATTTCCAGGCAGCAAAGGAGCATCCGTAGGAATTGAATTATTTATGGCAGGGCCAGGGAGAGAGAGAATCTGCTGCCACTGAGACAGAAGTCTAATCAAAACCTTGCTGTGCACAGGACTGGCTGATGGTGTGGTGCAAGTTAGGAAAGCACAGGTGGGAAGATGGATCAAGGTGCACGAGATCGGAGAATTATTGGGATAGGATGAAGCAGGACTGAAGAAGAAAACCAGGCAGTGAAGCTGGTTGGCTAAGTTAAACCAGGAGTGGGTAACTTTTGTCCCATGGGGCTAATCTGGCCTGTGGAGGCTTGGGTTTCCTCCACAGGACTCACCAGTTTCGTTCCTCTAGACTCCACAGCCATTCCTACCTGGTGCGGAAGGCTTCCTGATATGATGATCTGACTGTTTTCTAGGCTATGTACATATAGTGTGGGAAATAAAGAAATACTCTTACTACTGGGATGGGACATGTGGCATTTCTGATGATGTTGGGCTGCAACTTCCTTCAGTCATAAGTACTGGCTATGCTAATAATATAGCAACATAACCCACCATCTGCACCACAGAAATAGGCTGATTCTTTATTCAAATATATTCTGAATAAATTTGCACTATTTTTTTATTTTGTATAATGTATTTCACTCCTGCAAGTCAGCAGGGAGCTTGGTGAAGCATCTGACCTTAGATCCCCTGAAATCTGTTGGCTTCTGAGATTCACCAGACATTAACCACATACCTCATTTACTTTCATAATGAAGGCTGAAATTCTCAGGAAAATGAACTCTGTGCCCAGAAGCACATTTTGTGGTTTTTCTGCATTCCCACCAAATTATAGCAAATACACAGCTCTAACTTTGGGGACAAATCTGAGCCCTGGTACCTTTCCGTTTAGACATTAATTTCTGACAGAAAGCCCTCATTGTAGGGCTGCTATTAAGAACAGGCATCCTTGATGTGTGAAACCAGATATTAAGGTCAAGAGAGGGCTCTTAGCTGATTGTGAAGAGGGAATGAAAATCACAGGTATATATAGAGGAGAGTTTAAAGTTCCTGAGCAAACAGGCATCATGTGGGCTTGTGGTTTGGGAGTGAGGTGAAGGGTGATGGTAGCAACTGACCCAGCCTGGCCCTAGGCTAACCTGAGGCTTGATGGTGTTTGCTGAATCACTAACCCTGTCATGCTTTGGACACCGTGTTGCCTGCCTGGTTGAGGCAGCAGTAGGCAGGACTCCCGAGTTCTGCACAAGTAGCCATTTTTATAGCGAGCCAAGCCAATAATTCATCATGATCCAGTACTCTCAGAACAATTTCCTGGCGTGGCCTTTGACAATGCAACAGCACATGTATTTTCTCAGAGCTCAAGCCAGGGCTTGTCCTAAGAAAAACCTATATTTATGGACCCAGTGTTAGAGCTGAGCCTGAGCTCCAGAACATAATATTCCAAATATGAGTAGATCAATATCTCCCATGACCATTTTTCTACGCAGAATGACTCCTCTTCTGCTACTGTTGCTGCTGGTATTTCCTTCCCCCACACTCTAGCGTGGCTACTTATGAATTGCCTAAGAAGAAGACATGTATTACTCAAAAAGACTGAATAGATTTGCATTTGCTAATGTTTATGCATTGAAGTAAATTTATATATTATTATTAAAATAGAAATAATATATTTTATTACCATCATGTGGAAGATCATGACCAGGTAACCAATGTGCCTTGCTCAATCCGCTGTCCTGGTACTGCTGATGGGCAGTTTCGAGGCCCAGCTCTTCCTTCTGATGGTGTTTTATGTTTAAACTGGACTGAGACTGGGCAGGTCTTCAAACAGGGGGGAGGGGGATCTTCAGAGTAAAGGACAGTCCTTTGGCAGCCCTTCAAGTAGGTTACTGGCTGCTGTAAAAAGACACACGGCCATCCTAACCTTGGGAAAGGCAGCTCCTCTGAGGCGCTGGGGACCAATGCCTTATGGCACTGCTTTGTGCATGTTTACTCAGAAGCTGCATGGGGCTTACTCACAAATCAGTGCAGCTTGTACTGCAGTCTTAGTTGTCCTCTTACTTTTGCTCTCCCAATCATCTTCTGTTCTAAGGGATATACTGGGATGGTAGAATAGGCATACATCCCAATGCCCTGCAAACTGTATGAAATCTTATCACTCCCATATCTAGAATCTGTTCCCTCACATAATTCAGATTTGGGTTAAAAATAAACACCAGGATCTAAAACCTCCTGGAGCACAGGTTATTGAAAGCACTCTATGTCTAGAAGGGTGAATACCTCTGGCCAAGTACAAAGGGTCCTTTCCTAGGGCATGTTTAGAAAGCAACTCCCCAGGTTGTTGGCTTGGTGCTTGTGCAATAAACTAGAAAGTCTAATGTACAGAATAAAATGTATACCCAGGAAAGTAAGTTAATTCCTGTGGAATGTCTCCCACCTGGACCTGCCAGACTGTTCACTCTTATTCTGCACTTAACACAGCCAGGGATGGGCAGGGATAATCAGGAAACCAATGCAAGGTGACATCAAAAGACAGTGTGGGCTGTAGGGAAACAGAAGTATAGTGAATGCACATCTCTTTTCAACACCTGCCATGCAACTTTCCTTTTATCTATCACAGACAGCTCTCAACTTGCTTTTTTTGGTGCAACTTGGCTCACTTACTTGAATTAGCTGCAATGGCTTGGTCTATTGGCACTTTTCAGAAGATCCAAGATGGTACATGGAAGTTTTATTTTATTGAATCAGACATACAGTAACTGTCCTAAATTCTGTTTCATAGCTGATTTAAAGGGAGCAGCATCTAGGTAGCTGCATAATCTTTTCTCCCTTGGAAAAGGGGGCTTTGCAGATTGAAACACATTAGGATATTGAAGGCTTGCTTGGTTCAATCCATTTTTTCTGCATATTCTAGAGTCTTCTGTATAACAGTGCCTGGCACTTGCTATCCCATTTTGGTCCTCCAGCTCTTTGCTTATAACACACAGTGATTAGATTGCACTGCTTCCTCTGTGTGATGGTGCTCCTGGGGAGGGACCAATAGGTAGATGCTCCGACTTTCAGGTAGGAAGCCAAATACTTCACTCCAGGGTTCGTGACATTTTTTGAGTGAAATCTGGGGACAGGGCCCTGCAGGAGTGTGGGTGGGCTCCCAGATAATCTGGTGCCTGTTCTCTAATTAAAAATTCAACCCTGGACGTGGAAGCTTCCTATATTGTATCATGTTTGCATAGAAGCTTCTGAAGCTGATTGGCTGGACTGGTAAGATGGCACGGAGTGTTCACAATGGGAGAGGACAAAGAGCAGAGGGCTCAGGAGCAAAGTGGTAGTGGAAAGAGCAGAGAAGGCAATTGACAGAGGTGATGGGGTGGGGGCAGAACTTGAAGGGGAAGAGGAAGTGATAAGAAGACCAGGGAAAATTAGCAGAGGAGAAAGGACCTAGGCCAGGATGGTGCTGATGGCTGAGAGGAAACATCCCAGGGCCTACAGTCAGAAACAGCTGAATGCTTTGGAGTGAGGGGAGCAGAAACAGGCACAGTATTTCTAGACAAGTAACCATGTTTATCTGCCACAGCAAAACCTGTGGTCCCTTGTAAATAATCAGCACATATTTTTCATGGACTCTATTATATATCCATAGCATCTCACCCTGCTCTTCAGCCAAAACAGGTGCCTAGTATAAAAGACAAAGATTAATAAAATAGTCCCTACATTGAAGAATCACAGCTTAAAAGACAAGGTGCAAAAGGAAAAGGGATTAGGAAGGTGATAGTGGGGGAAAGTACAATGGGAGGCAACAATTCCAAAGACTTATGTGGAAAGAACATCCCTCCCTTGAGGGATGCTACCACCACCACCACCTATGGGGAGAAATCCTAATGGGATGTTCTACCATTCATTTCTGCTGCCACTATAAATGTGCAGTCCTTTATTTCATATAAAATTGACCTAAGGGAGCTGATGGTTAGGCATGAAACACACTGATTAGAGGCACAGGTATACTAAACAAACATAAGAAATACATATTTTAAAAGAAATAAGGTGAGAGCATTTATTAGATAACAGTTGTGGTTACTTTAAAACAGGGCTTTTAGGTTATTACTGTTATAGAGAGTACATTTCCTAACTCTAACCAAATGTAGATCAGTTCCCCTATTAAGTTCCAGGCCAGTTAAATCATAGGCCTTGTACTGAAAACCCTCTTGGCTACTCTCCCTCCCTCCCTTGATTGCTCGACCAGCCAATCCAGCTGGCCACCTCCTCCTGCCCCAGCTGTAGGGCTCTCACAAGACATTGGCCAACCTCTTCCAGGAGCCCTGTGGCTGAGGTGCTAGCTGTGAGTAAGTGAGCCGGCAAGCGTGTAGTCAGCTGGCCGAGCAAGTGAGGGCCCAGCTGGCTGGCCAAACAAATAGGTAGGTAGGCAGAGTGGGCTGCCACCATCCACAGTAAGAAAAAGAGGTGCTGGCAGGTGGCACCCAACAGGCTGCTCTAAAGAGCCCTGCCAGTTGCCCTCTTGCTCTGGTGAATGCACAATGTGAGAGCTGCTGGCAGGGGCCCCACAGTAAACCCCCTGGAGGTGCTAGGCGGATGGGGCAACCATGAGGGGAGGAAAGCAGCATCGTTTGTAGTTCTTCCTGTTCCATTGCGTAATTTGCGTGGATCAACCTGCATGATGATGGGGCTGTCCCTGGCAGGTAGTAAATTAACTGCAGCGTTTATTTTATTTGAGATGATTTTGATGAGAAATGAATTGGCTGACTTTGCCATCTGTGAAATTTAATTAAGCGCATGGACTCCCATGCTTCCCAAACTTGGTGTGGTACACAGAAGGGCTCCTATAGCAAGCCATAGGTTCTGAAGTAGTTTTGAAGCCACCTCTTTCATATACATTGCTGGGTTTGGATGGCACTGGGAGCCACATGCCGTGAAGCTTAATTAGGCAAATTGTATGGTGTGAGACCAGCATGTTTCAGAGTATGGAAAAGAAGCCACTCTGGCTTCTTTTACCCCATGACATGCAAATTTGGTTGCTATGAATGGGAAGATATAAGGGAGGAAATGGAGAAAGCAGAAGGAAATAGAGACCAGGAGAAAACAGAGGAAATTTAGGACTTTGAATTTATTCCTGCCCATCCTAAAATGATTGAGTTTCATATGGATTATCATAAGAGTTGCCCCAGGCAGGGGTTGTCTCTGTTTAACCAGGGATATCAAACAATAAAAAGGGCAATTGATTAATCCTCCTGCCTTTTAAACAACTAACTTATTTATATTTCTTTAAAAATCCCAATTCTGCAACCCATACTCTATCACATGCTGAAATATAATCTAATTCTGCAATCCAGAAAAAAATATGTGAACTGAGAAGACTGGTAAATATTTATCTTATTTTGTATAATTGGTTCTGCCTTTGCATGGATCTTTAAAAGGCACAGGTGTTTTCCCCTGAGCCACTGGAAATCATATGTTCACACAGAGCCATAAGAGGTTGTTTAAAATAAAATTAAGTCAAAGCTATAATTCTCAGGAAGCTGTATTCTGTTACTTCTGCCATTTTATTATGCCATATTCAGCCTTTCCTCAGTTTTGCTAACACAATGACAAATAGTCCCTGGAGTAAAGAAGGGTAACCCTTTACTCTCAGCTCTACTAGTTAAAATTGCCCTGTGCCAGTTAATCAACCCAGGCTTTATGGAAGTGATCAACAGATTAAGTCCATTAAGGGCTGCAGCCCTTCCTACTTGCCAAACCAGAATGGTCTAAAAAGCACTTTACCATGTCGCCACCACTGGGTCCTCGGCAGCCAGTATGCTTCTGAGTCATCCTTCTCCTTCAGCAAAGATGCAAGAAGTTTGATTATTTTCAAAATATCTGCGAAGGAGCACATTCACCACAAGGGAGACACACACTGACAGACCAAATCATTTCTACATGAACCCACTGCCCCAGATCTTAGCTCCTAGTGTCAGACATGGCTGCTACAAAGCCGATGGAGGCTATTGAGTTCCCAAAGCCCCTGGCTTCTGGCCCAACCAGTATGAGCGCAAGTGACACATATGAACCCGCTTGACTCAAAGTCACCTCCCACTCCCTGGTTCCAATTGGGCCGACAGATCCTCTTGGTCCAGAAGCCCCTGCATCACCCGTAGCACTTCAGTCTCTGTGCTGTGGCAATCTGCAACACAAGGTTACTGCATCCTCTTTCCACTGGAGCGGAAATGCTGTGAGCTGGTACCTAGGGATTATATGAATATTTCATGCCATCCGTATTTATAATCTTGCTAGCAAAATATATCCTTCTCAGTGCCTAGAGAAGGAATTTGTGGTGTTTCTTTTACAGCCCTGTTGTCACTCCCATTTCCTAACCTTTGCAAAACTCAGCTGCTTGACATCTGCAAAGGTGGAAGAGACCAAGTTAGGTAATGGGTTTTTAATTGCCAATTTGCCTTTGCTTTGATTTCCCCACTATCCCTCTCCAAATAGGCAGAGGCTTAAAATGGAACAGTACAAAGTGGAAGCTTGCCACTCTGAAGGTTGGGGCTGGTCAGTACTTAGTAAGAAAGGGTTGTATTAGGGTCAGCTCAAGACATTTTACTGTCAAAATCCACTCTGTGCTGAATTTAGGGTCGGTGGCAAGGGTATGCTTTGCTGAGCACCTGCTGAGGTCCAGCAACCCAGTAGGAGCCCAGTGACAAGATCCACTGGAAGTTGTTCACCTGCTTCTCTCTCTGGCCCAAATGATGGTGGTGGTGGTAGCAGGAGGTGTCTTTCCTCCTGGCTCTGTGCAAGCAAACAAGCTGTAGAAATGGTGACAAAGGGGATGAAGAGCAAGAGCAGCTCATGACAATGTTGGTGAGAAGGTAGACTTACTAAGAGGGGATCCAATGAAGGTGTCTTGCCCAAGGGCCCTCCAAAACCCAGAGTTGGCACTCAGCAATCCTTCAGGGTACATCTGGGAACCAGTAAGTCCATGCAGTTCTTCACATCTCAGCATTCTCTGCAACATTACAAAAGATCTTAGATGGCAGTGTACAAACTACGTTACTGATTTCCACTTGCATGGTCAGTTTGCATTGGCTGTGCAGTCAGGGCCCAGCATCACCTCATGGGTATCTTATTATACTCCCCACAGTGCCAATTGCAAGATGCTGCTGCTGGCGGGGGCAGTGTAGCAGTTGAAATGGGAGACGTCTCAAGAACTGGCACAGAAGCCTGAGCACCCCATCTGGGTCAGCCCCCAAAAGCAGCAGTGGAGGACCTGTAGCACTCCAGATGTGGTTGGACTCAAGCTCCCATCAGCCTCAGCCAGTAAGGCCAACAACTAGGATAGTGAGATCTGTATTCCAGCAACACCCCTGTTCTGGAGCATTGGTCTTCAGCTAATTTGTTGGAACCTGATCAGTGCTACCTCCAGGATTTGGGGTGTCCTGGGGCAAGATGCCTGCTATGGTTCCCCTTTCGTGAATGGATCCCTTCTGCTCATCTGGTCCCAATTTGCAGCAGTCCTTAAAGGGAAGGTTTAAGTCAAGTAGAGGCTGCTATTTCATCTGTTCACAGGCAGTGCCAGTGAGGGACAGCACGATTAGAGAGCCCAGAGAGTCCAAATAAGCTATGGGGTGGTATAAAATTGTGATAAAATAATAAATGGAGCCAAAGCTGTAAGGGACCGGCCTAGAGCCTGACCAAAAGTGGGTCACATGCTTTGGTATCTCATTTGCTTTTTTGTTTTCTTTTTAAAAGGAGGAGCAGAAAGATTATGAGGTAGGAAAGCGAGAATGAGTATTTCTGCATTATCAATTTAATGTCACTTAGTTGAACTGTCTTAGTTTCTCCCCACCACACCCCAAATAACCTTGGAAATTGTAGTGTGATGCAAGGACTAAGAATTCTGTTCAAGACTGCACTGCTCCTCTGTGCACTTGTGCTCATGTGCACACACACACACACACACACCCCCACATCAGACTACCATTCCGGTTCCTAGGGTTCCCTTGGGAGAAGGGATGACGGTTAAACCAGTTTGTCTGCAGTGCGGATATGCCCCGCGAAAGAGACAGCAAGAAGGAGACAAAGAGACAGAACAAGGGATTGATGCAGTCAAAATTAAACTGGACCACACAATGATTTCTTTTCATTGCTATTTATGATTACTTATAGATGCTGTCCATCTTCCTCTTGCAAGGAACCCTCAGGCATCTTCCTCTCCATTTTATCCTCATGACAACCCTGTGAGGTTAAGTTAGACTGAGAATCTGTGACTGGCCCAAAGGCATCCAGTGAGCTTTATGGCCAGGTGGGGACTAGAACCAGTCCCAGTCTCTCCAGTCCCAATCCAAACGCTCTAACCACCACACCACATGGGCACTGAGAATGCATCAAAATATTCCACCTTCCACTGGGCATCTGCCACCATCATTCTGGTGCCTTCAGAGAATCATGTCACCTAGAAGTGGCTTTCTGGTGCTCCTTTCCTTTCCCTGAATATACTCTATTTAGTTATTACTAAATGCATTTAGATCCCAGCATTCTTCTAAGGAACTTGGGCAGCTGGCATACATGGTGCTTCACGCCACCACTCATTTTGTCCTCACAGAAGCTCTGTGAGGTAGGGTAGGCCGTGAGATTGGAACCGAACCATGGTTACTCAGTGAGCTTGATTGCCGAGTGAGAATTTGAACTCAGAGCTCCCTATTTCCAGCCTAGCCCAGCCTTCTATAACCTGGCACCTTCCAGATGCACTGGACTACAACTCACATCACCTCAGCCAGCACATCCAGTGGCACCTCTGGCTGTGGACAATGGGAGTTGTAGTACAACACATGTGCTCTACACCATACTGGCTTGCTTTAAGTGTTGGTGACCAGCAACTTCCACAGAGGCTCATGCAGTACCGTTTTCTAAGTCTGGCAACCTCCCTCTCCAAACCCCTGGGCTAAGAACCACTGCTAAAGCATTTGTGATAGGAGGGCACCATGGGGTGCAAGAGGATGGGAAAGAGAGACTATGAAGATGAAACGAGATAGATTCCAACAGTGTCTTAAGGCCACTCTGCTTTGCAATTCAATGTGAAAGTAATTCAAGGGCCCTTCATTTTCTGGAAAGTCTTTCCTTCCCTCTCAACTCTCCCTCAAGCTTCTGTGAAAAGCCTCTCTTAATTGTATAAACAAATTAGGGAATGAAGCAAGAATGCTAACAGCATATTGCGCTCTGGCAAATTTCACTTGGAAAGCAGTAGAAGGGCTTTTTCCTCCCTTGTTAAAGAGATTGGTCTGCCTGGAACTGTTTCAGGTGTGGGATGGGGGCGGGGAAGAACCTCACAGGTTCAAGAAAGAGATGGATAGATTTGGGAAAGGAATCTTGCTGTTCCTAGTCTGATTTGTCAGTGGCGGCCTGTTTCCAAGAAAGAAGGGTATGTGCCAGAGATTTCTCCCTGGATATGATTTTGAAGGGAATTTGCCCTTTCTCTGGACCACAATTGCAGACAAGATGATTACTAGTGTGACATTGCTCCCAGTATCAATATTCATTTGGGATATATTTTGATCATGGTTAAAATTCTGTGATGGCAATATCCAAGTTTTCCTAAGGAAAATTGGTTACTGATTTCGGTGGCTTTTCCCACCCTTCTTCATCTGTCACTTCAGCATGAAGTTTGGCTGACTTCTTCTAGTCAGCAGTGCTGCTTCTCCGATTGTGGCACCTGTGCTCCGTGTGGGCTCCTGTGCAGGGGGCAGGTTGATGGGAAGCAAGCGGAAGACCTCCAGGGCTTCAAAATTCCGGAATCCTGAAAAGATCGTGATTATATTTTATTCATCTGTATGGACATGTTGATGTACACATGACCATTCAGGGCTAGAGAAATGTCAGTCTTGTGGGGTCTACTTGATTTTTTTATGAGAGCTCCAAGGTCTACCAGCCAGACTCAGGAGCAAAGTGCTGGCTCAGGGGGTGGGGCTGATGCAGAATGGTGGCTCTGGGTATAGCTTGGCAGAAGTGGTGGAGGATGTTACCATCCCGTATACTTGGATAATCTGCCAGCAAAAGCATGAATGTACATCAGGATTACTGCAGATGAAGGATTCTAACACAGGCTACTAAAACTGGTTAATGAAGTCAGACAAACTTCGTGGTTGGCCATGCCTTGTGCTTAATGTTTGTTTCTTGGCCTCGTTGTTCCTCTTCATCTGTAAAAGATGAGGTGGAGAGACAAGTATTTTGCACAAGACCAGCCATGGCAAAGTGTTTTGGTGTCATTTGCAATTTTAAGAACCAGCACATTGTACATGTCAGCACTTGTTTGAAGCATCACATCCCATTTTGACATTTGGAGATACACAGTTTGCTTGTGGATTTAGACATGTGTTTAGGATGGCAACCTTTCTGTTGCTTCTATTCTTTAATGCCTGGGAGTCAAAAAAGTACTGTGGATCTATGGCAGATGAACTTGAGATCTACTTTTATACCCCAAACTGCCCACCTGATTTAGGGCTCCCCCCCCCCCCAATGAGGCAGGGTGAGACACTTGCTTCAAGCAGCAGATTGGGAGGGGTGACAGAGGGTGCGCCTGCCACATCCACAGCCTGGAGGGTTGCCTGCATCCAGCTGTGTTTCCCAGCTGCCTACCAGTTTTGAAGTGCTGCTGTTTGCCCTCCACAGAGCACTTACTGGGCCCAATGTCTCACTCTTAAGATTCTTTAGAGCAAAGTATGAGGCAGTCACTCTGAAGAGCCCAACAAGCGGCTTTCCTGCTGGAGCAAGAAAATGACCAGTGAAGTTCTGCAGAGTGGCCAGCAGGTCTAATGCCTTGCCCTGAGAAATCCTTCCTCAGAGTGAGGTATTATGGGTCAGAGAGCCACAGAAGCTGCCTGGGAATGCCAGCACAGGTGGTCTCCATGGTCACCTCACTCACAGTGCCTTGCTCTGAGGACCCAAGAGCAGTAGGTCTCAATGGGCAGTATCACCTGGGCTGCCACTGCTAATGCAGTAACTAATAGGAAAATAAAATGGGGCAGAGGAATGTTACAGCAGTGTAGCATCTTGCCTCAGCCTTGGCCTTCCTGTAGATAGCATTCATTAATTTGCTCACTTTCATCCCTACTTAACCCTTGACCCCTCTTTTCCTTCCCTTCCCTTTGTTGTCTCCTTTGCTGTTGAGTTTTATATTGTAAGCTCCTTGGGGCATATTATGACTACTGTAATATACTCTCATCTGGAATATTATGTTCCAGAGAAGCAAGATTCCAACCATATCACCCCATGTTGATTGAATGCAGTGTTGCCCTATGATCAGAAGTAAAACAGCTTGGCCTGCCTTTGTGTCTTGAACAGCAGTTTGATGTACAGGAACGAGCCAGTGGAGCACTTTGTGGCCTCCTGGCAATGGAGGCTACTTGAGTAGTCAGCAGTCCTTGTTGGCTTCCAAAGGGAAACAAGGCCTACCCTTCTAATCTAAGCTTTTTCCACCAGGTGACTTCCAGATGTGTCGGACCACAGTTCCCAGCATGGTAGCTGGGAAATCCTGGGAGTTGTATTCTAGCACATTTGGGGGCGGGGGCACCAGTTTGGAGAAGGCTGCCCTAGCTACTTCTTCCGTTGTGGCCTGATGGTTATTCCAGAGGGGCTCCAGCTTCTCAAGTATCTTTAATCAAAGCTGGGCTTCTCCTTGCTGAGGCTTTCCATTTGATACGCTGGCTTTGCTGGTTCTCTTCCTCTTATGAGCATTTGATTTATTCCTGCTCCCATTAAATTAGTAATGTCATTTCTGAGCGTATTTTATTACATAAATGCAGATCACTTTAGTTAGATTAATGATGTTGCTATATAAGCTATTTAGCTTTCTGCAATCTTCTAGCACCAGTCCCTGTCCCAAGAGAAGGGGCCGTGCTGGCTCACCGAAGAACAAAAAGGACTGCCAACTTCGGTCAGATCAATTCTCCTTCAGGCCAGTGTCCTGTTTTGGAGGGCAGAACTAGACGTGATGGCGGCAGACCTGTATCTTCAAACATGGGTTGTGCCAAGCTGTAGTACAGAGTAGCAGTGCTGGTGGTGGGTTGAAGGATGGGTGCGTTGAAGGGGAGTGAGCAGGCCAGAGGTGCCAAAGAAGACAGGTCTCCCTGCTCCACAGAAATGAAGCAAAAAACTCTGTATCACAAATAGAATTAAATGGGAGCAATCAAGAATGAAGGCATGTTCCATCTGCAAAGCTTTGGTCAGCCTTTTACGTAATGTGACCATGTCCAAGGAGTTGGCTGCTGCACATGCTGACTGTTATCCTGGGTCAAACCATATGTCTACTTCATCAAACATCAGGTCTGCTGGCAGTGAATGGACAGAGGTCCATGAGCAAGAAATGATGATGGCAAGGTTTATAGTAGTCCTTTTGTCCTGTCTTCCATGTATGCTAAGGGTGTAATTCTATGCATGTTTAGAAAGAAAGAAAAAAAGGCTCACAGCTATGCTGGCGGAGCCATGCTGGGAGCTGCAGACTGCTTTTAATCTATGCATGTATGAGATTGCAACTTAACCCTTTTAAAGTAGTCATTTATCCTATAGACCCCTGCAGCTGCCTGTGACATTGAGTTCCACCGATCAGTGTGTCTTGCAAAGATGTGTTTTCTGTTTGTTTATCCTAATTAAATTCCACAAGAGCCTCCCTCAGATTTTCCTTACATATGTTGAGCAGGGAGCAGGATTGGGTCTGTAAAGGGCTTTTTGTTGTCTACAAGCATCTTTCAGATCTTCAGGTGAACATGACACAGAAGTTGGGGAGCAAAGCCACTGTGTTTGATCCTCCTCTCTATATTCAGGCAACATATCATTTAGGAAGGTCTGAGCAGGGCAGAAGAGACACATAGCGTGTAACACATTAGAAAAGAAGAGCCAAATGCCTAAGGAATATCAGCTCGTTAGGTAGTTAAAACATTTTTGCCTGGCACTTCGGCTAAAAAGGCCCCCAGAGTAGCAGACATGTGATCAATCAAAACACTATAGGCCCTGCCTCCAGACTTGGAATCTAAGAGACATGGCACAAAAGGAAAAATGGATGGGGAGGGAAGAGGGGAAAATGAGGATGTTGGAAAGCCATAGAAACTACCACTGACTGTGAATCAATTTTGTGTCATCATGATGTTGTGACACAAAAATCCAGTTTTAATTGTATTAGCAATTAGGATTTCAAGTCTAAGAACTGCCTTGCTGTATTCAGTCAAGATCATTTTCAGCAATGCACAGTCTCTGCGGTATCAAAGCAAGGGCCTTTTGTTGGCCTGCAACTGCTCTTAGTAAAAACATTTTGGAATAGAAAAGCCCATGGGCAGTGAGAGAAATCAATGTATTTTGCCGGTAGGTGGAACAGGGCTTGGTTCTCCTGTTGCACAACACAGCCCTTTAACCTCTCGGCCATACTTATGCAGCTTCAAGATGGTCTGCTCCCCTTTCCCTGTGGATGATGCTAGTGCAGTGTAGTGGTTAGAGAAATGGCAATCTAATGGACTGTTGCTGGGGAAAACAATGGAAGCTGGCTTGGTGGCTTTAATCCTTCTGTTTGGTTGGGAGGCATTCACTGCGCAGGCAGAGCATGGGAGGGCATTCTAACTCTTTGATCTGCATCCCTGTGTGGTCTATTTCAAGGGGCAGCAGAGCACAGTTCTGAAATGTCCTGCTTCTGCTGCTGCTCTTCATTAAGGTACAGTGAGCTCTCCCAGCTCCTGCAGCACCTGTCCTGCTGTTTGGAATGCTGGTGAAATCAGTTAATTTGTCCAGTCATACATGGATAATCCTCAGGGATAATTGCATCATGTGTTCTCAAACGGAGTTACGTGTGTGTGTCATCCCTTCTACCCTCCATATGTAGCACTCTTATTCCCCCACCGTTCTAAACTGCTTCTCTTTAGAAAAGAATACCTGGGTGTAAGTACTTCTCAATCTTGGAAGTGCAGATGAATAGATGATCCCTTGGGGTTGGACCTGAATACGGCCTGGGCTTGAGAATGTTAGATACTCCAACAATCTCTGGCTAAGGGCCAGCAGTGGTTCTCCTTTCTCTAATCTTTTTTTGACCTAAAACAATACCGGCACCAGTGTTCAGGTTTGATATAGTGTCTGACGCACAGCTGCAAATGTACTTTGAGCATTAGTGATTAATAGATTTCAAGGGACTGCTACAATAATTAAACATGACTGTCTGGATGGCTCAAAACACCCTGGTTCTGCTTCTGGGTGAAATACAGACAGAGCTGTGCATGGTGCTCATAAATGGTGCTTAAATTGTGCTAAAACAAATCTAGATCCTTTGTCAAAGTAACCCAGATAAAGCTATACACTATGACTTCTGCTTTGCAAAGTCAGCAAACTAACATCAGTTTGCGTAGTTTGCAGTTCTTGCATGCATTTTCTCAGAAGTAAGCCCCATTGAATAAAGTTGAGCTGAGTTCCAAGTAAAGATATACACAGAATCAAGCTGCCTGTCTGGTTCTCTGACTCATGAGGACTGGTGCCAAGGATAGATACGTAATACTGAAGCTGTACCCCAGACTATTGGAGTCCTTCTCAGCATCTTCTCTGAGTGCTGTGAATTTTTTCAGCAAATGCTATTCATACTTTCCCCAAATTTTATTCCACAGTCATGAGGGCTAAAAACTTGGAGGTTGAGCAGCAGCAAAATTATTTATGAAAAAAAAATTCTCTAGTCTGGAAGGTAGATTTGCTATTATTTTTTCATGCAGTCCTGGCTACAGCCATCTTTGAGAAAGGGATCCAGCTTGCTTTCCAAAGCTGGGGAAACAGTCTCTGACTGGTCATTTGCAAAGACAGTGCCCTTCTGTGATTTATTACCAGATCCTCCAAGGTGAGGATTATTATTCACTGGAATCAGAAGGACCTGCTTGGCTTTTGTACCAGCGATTGCACTTGGGGAGAGTCCATAGCTCAGTGGTACAATGCTGCAAGCAGAAGTTTCCAAGTTTGATCCCCAGCATCTCCAGATGGGGCTGGAAAACTCCTGCCTGAAAAACTAGAGGGCAAGTGTTAGTGGCTGTTGACACTCCTGTGCTGGATGGATCTGTGGTCTGACTCAGGATAAAGCAGCTTCCTCTACTTCAGATGAACTGGGTCCCAACCCTGAGAGTCTGTTGCTGCTTTTAAATTTCCAGCTGTGTCAAGTGATGAGGGAGACCACATTCCTCCCTTGCTCATGCCACTACAGCCTGGGGCCATCTGATGAAGCTGAGTAATGAGCTCCAAAACACAAGCAGAGCAGATTTCCCACTGCAGACATTTCCCCTCCGGCTCATTAAGGGTGACAAAGTGGAGATGGCAGGGGTAGTGCCCTTTTCCCCTTCCCTCTAATTGTGTAGGGCATTAGAACAGCTGAATGGGGCTAGCCATGGCACCAGTAGATGACTTTTGTCCTCATGTCTTGCTTGTGAGCATCCCCAAGGCATCTGGGTGGCCACTCTGGATAGTGGTGTAGCTCGGGTTGGACCTTAGAGTGAACGACTAGGGCCCCAGGAGATGGAATAGTGTCAAGCAGGCATAATACCAGCACTTGGGCCATCAGGGGATGTCCCACAAGAGCTGATACTGTACAATGCAATATCCTTCCTTTTTGTATTTTATGTTATAGTCCGGGGCCGACCAGCCCTGCATGTACTAGGGTGGAGATTATTCCTTAGTAAATGTGTTTAGCACTGGGGAAACAGAAGCAAACTCCATCTTTATTCTGGTAGTCCTCATGGTGCTATGCTTTACTTGAGTTTAAAATGTAAAATGTCACATGCTCAGAGGTTGTTACCCTTTGTTTAATCAAGTCTGCAAGGGGAGCAAACTGAACTTCACAGCTGAATTAATACACGTGGCTCTCTCTAAAAAAAGCAAACCCCTAAAACTGCCAAAAGTACCCGGCCAGCAATGCTGCTGTGAAATGTGGGGCATTATAGGACTTTGTCCTGGCTAACATGCATAGGATTGCACCCTAAGACCACCAAGTCTGGGGACTAAAACTATGTAGCTGTGCCACTGATCATGGGTGGAATGCAGGGCTAGGTTGGCCCTTGGATGTTCCTGCAGGGCTCTCATGTTCTTTGAGTTTCCAGAAATACCATTACAAGGTATCTGGTGGAAAGGAGCTATGAATGGGGCCCAGTTTTAGAGCTGAGTCAGATTTTAAATACATGTTTGATTAATACACTTGTTTTAACCAAGAATCATTTTGAATGACCAGGTGTAACTGCAGTTATACAAATCCATAATATAACTCTGAACTACAAGACACTTCAGTTCAATAATGTCTTCTGCAACTGCTGTAATGACTTGTATAATTTGTCTTGCTCGTTATGTGTAGGTTTTATGAGTTTGTAGCAAAAGGAGGAACAAAATAAAATTTTGGGAAAACAAGGCCATCACTGGGGTTGACCAAGATATGATGACTGTCACCTCTGTTGTCAAGTGTCCAGTTCTCATATCCCTTTGTGATGTGGGAGCCATTTCTACAAAACTGCTTTCCCCATAGCTGTTTCACCTCTGCAGCGCAAAACATCAGAGACTAAAGTGGCATGATGAAAAGACTTACAAGGGGAAGCTGCCCCCATGTGTGTTTGTAGGGTGAAAATTGTCAAGGCTTGGTGGACAGGTGCTTTGGATTTCCTGTTGGGGTGGGTTGATGTTAACCTTGAAGAACTTCCCTTCCCTTCCCTTCCCAACATCTCATTGGTCCACCAGAGTCTTCTTAAATTTACAAAGCAAGAGAGCACATTCAAGAACTCTTTAAAGTCTTATGTATCTGTGTTTGTATTATATTTACATCCCACCTTTCTCTCACTGTAGAATTCAAGGTGGCTACATGCACTTCCCAGTTGGTCTCCCCTCCAAGCTCAGACCAGCCCCAGACCTGCTTAGTTTCATCATGGTGGGTGCCTGATGTGCCTTCAGGCCATACTCTTTTTTAAAAAAATATTTTTATTAAGATTTTAAACTAAAAACTAACAAACATCAATCATCAAATACATCAGACGTACTGAGTCAGCCCCCTATAACATATCTTTTTAACATTCTATAATCATATTCAAATTGGTTTATAAAAATTTAAAGACATCTTTAAATCTAAGCCAAGTCCCGTTTCTCCAGCCAATCATAAAAAAGGTCCCAAGTTTGACAGAAGTCAGTATCTTCTTTCTCCTTCAGTAATAGAGTCAATCTGTCCATTTCTGCACAGTCCAGAATCTTTTTTAAAATCAGTTCCTCAATGGGTAGTTCCTCACTCTTCCAGTATTGAGCAAGCACAATCCTTGCCGCTGTGATTAAATGTAGCATCAAATACATTTCTTGTTTGCTAATATTTTCCGGTATAATGCCTAACAAGAAAATTTCAGGTTTAAAAGCTAAGGGTTTTTGTAGCATTTCCTCAAGCCATTTATGTATTTTAATCCAATACTTTTTTTCAGGCCATACTCTTATTAAAGGGTATAAATGTAAAGTAGCAGTAATCTGTACTAGCCATCTCCAACTTGCCACCTCTTACAAGATGTAATGGACTACATCTACCATCATGGCAGGAGTGATGGGTATGAAAGTTGACCTATGTTAAGCCGTTCTGAAAAGCACTCTTGCTTAAGAACATATGAAGAACCGGTGTGGCATAGTGGTTAGAGTGTTGAACTAGGGCTCTGGAGACCTGGGTTCTAGCCTCCGCTTGACCATGAAGTTCACGGGTAACTTTGGGCCAATCACTGACTCTAAGCCTACCCTACCTCACAGGTTTGTTGTCGGGAGAGGAGCTGAGCCATGTAAACTACCTCATAAAAAGAAAAAAATGTGGAATTTAAATGTAATAACAACTTCCCTTGAACAGACCAAAATCCTCCTAGACCAGTATATGCAAGAACCTTGGCAGTCAATAGGAACTAAGTGGTCTCCCATCAATTGACCAGTTGCCAGTGGCTCCCTAGCACAACTAGAAAAATAACAGGAAAATCACACCTCCAAAGTAAGCATAAGTAGGAGAGCAAACCATTGAGGAGGAGACCCAGAGACATCTTGCCTGGGGGATTTCATGTTGTTTACTGCTGGTCTGAGTTCTAATTTTGCGAAGGACTCAGATGAAGGAACAGAGAATAGGCTTATCAAATGCACAGCCATTGTAAAGCTGGCATTGATTGCATTTATTTTGGAGGTCAGGATTAGAATCCAGAATGAGTCTGGGTGGATTGACGAGAAGATGAAATCCAGGGTGAGATTAATATAAAGTGCTGTGTGGAAAGCAAAGCCAAAATACATGCTGAAAAGAAGGGAAAGAAAAAGAGGAGGAGGAAGAGGAGAAGAGAAAAAAGTTATATGTTGAAAACAAAACCAACAGTGGTTGATTTGTTGCTGTGGTTTGTTTTTAAAGAAAGAAGTGCAGCTGTACCCTTCTGGCTAAGTCCAGGTGCTCAGTCCCAACAAGCCAGTGTTCTGGTTAGCATGTCAGGGTAGGACTGTGGGGACCCTGTTTCAGTTCGTCACTCAGCCCTGAAGCTCACTGGGTGACATTGGGCCAGTTGCCCTTTTTCAATCTGACCTACCTCACAGGATTGTTGTGAAGGCAACAGTGGAATGTGAGAGAACACTGTGCACTACCCTGATTACCTTGAAGGAAGGAGATACAAATATAATTGGAATACAAATATCATTAGGAAATAAAGATTGTGTGGTAACGGAAAGGTCTTTTTAGTTCTTTAATGTGGTTTGTTTATTTATTTATATTTAAATCCTGTCTTTCATCCAAAGAGTCCAGGGTAGCAGCATACAGGATTCTGCCTATGCCCCCACAACCACATTTTATCCCCACAACATCCTGTGAGGCAGATTAAGGAAAGAGGCAGTGACTAGCCTAAGGATTGTATCCTGACTTGAGAATGGGTTAAAGAAGGAAACATGATGAGGGCAGCTGATTTGGGGGTCTCATAAAAAAAATCTATGGATTCACATGAGATACGAATAAATGTTTAATACAATGTCATTAAATATTTTGCAGCTTTGCTTTACCACAGGAGGCTGAGAACAACTAGCATTTTGATACAGATCTAAAAGATGTAGGCCCCAATCTGGCTAACATTACTGATGACCTAACTCACTGAAAGCAGTAGGAGTAACCAGCTTGTTTGATTGGTTTCAGTGGGTTGTGTGAGATTCAATGCCCTGGTGATCTGAAGTGGTACACTACAGACTTAGGTTTTCTGCTTCATCACGGGCCTGAGTCATAACTAAATGTAGCTGGGTTGGGGACATAATTTCTTGTCCTAGGTACTGACATTAAGCCGGAGATATTATGGAGTGGATGGCACTCTATTGTCAGTCAATATATAATGAGGAATATCCTGTTCCATTAAGATACAGGGGGCCTCTTTGTATCATCCATCCCACTGTGGTGCATTTAAACTATGGTGAGCTATTTTGAATGTGGATGGCCATTATACATATTTAAGACATGATTTCTGCTTGTTGAGTTGGGAGTGGGTTGACAAGGTTAAATAACTCCTGCAGAAGACATGACCTGTTTTAGGGTTATGCAAACTTTGCTTAACCTCTGCTCAACCCACCCTCACTAGGTTCCAATGACATGACAAGCTGTCATTACAGCTTGAATTTTTAGGATGTTGCCTGTGGCAGCTTGCATGGCTTATTTGTCCACCACTTGCTCATTTAGCTTATGATGAGGGGTAGAAGTGGAGCTAATTTAGAAGAGCTTAAGTTTAATGGTACAGCTGGGAATGCTTTCCATGCTGAAGGTCCTGGGTTCATTCCCCAGCATCTCCATGTGTGGTTGAGAAACAGCCCTGCCTAAAATTCTGGAGAATTTCTGGACAGCTTCTGCTGTCTAGTCTAGTCTAAGTCAGTCTAGGACAGCTTCCTATGTACTAGTCTTTCCTGGCAGCTGGAGGACATACTCCTTGGTCAGTTTATATTCCTTTCTGAAAAGCAATGTTTTCTGTGCATCAGCTACCAAAAACTCACCTTTTCCATCAACCACAACAAATTCCAAAGCCCACTTTATAGACTTAAATCTTCTCTGCACGATAGAGATACATACCCCATTTCTCCATAATATACCAAAAAAAAAAAAGTAATGTGTAAGGCATGCATTCTATGTGGAGTCCACACAGATGTACAACTAGTTCATTGATTCTCCTCATGAGACTATGTCAGACTGTGGCTTGAGAGAGCTGGGTTGACAATGAAGCTCACTGGGTGACTTTGGGCCAGTCGCAGCCTCACCTATCTTGCAGGAAAAAATGTAGGTGGGGGCAACTACAGAAGGTGCTTTGGGTTCATTGCAGAAGGTGAAAGAGCTGAGATATGGATATAAGAATAAACAAGTGAAAAAGGACTTCCAACCTGCTAAGCTCAGTGGTAGAGCATATGGTTGGTAGAAAACATGTTTTGCATGCAGAAGGTTTAATCCCTGCCTTCAACTAGTTAAAAAAAAGTGGCAGACCTGTGACCATGGAGAGCTGCTGCCAGATCAAGTGGTGGGCAAAACTTAGTTCTGGATCAACGGGTAGATCTGCAGGTGATTTGCAATCAATTGGCAAGGATTTCTGACCCCCTGTTGTTTAACAGCAGTAGCAACAAAATGACACACAGTCCTAGTAAATTCTACTGTTGAAAGGAAGAGAGCTTGAAGTAACTCAGAGTGGATTTGTATGTGAAAAGACTGTGAGTTCTGTTCAGGTCAGGGACTTAAAACAAGGACCTTCTGGGCTCAGAACTCTTTAATTCTGAGTGTGCATCCTCTGCATCAGACTCTAGTTGGTGGATCCCTGGGTTCTCATGAAAACAAAATAGATCCTGCAAGCCTGAAGTCCACTGAACCCATCAGTACTAGGCTAGAGGGACACAGTCTGACCTTGCAATGGCAGCTTCCTATAAATGGAGCTTTGGTATATGTAAGTACATTTTATTCTATTCATTTCTTGTTACTGCAGCTTTCTCCTCTTTGTCTCACTCCTTAGATTGTAGGTTCCTTGGGGCAGGAGTCCTGTCTGTTTTGCTTAGGCCAGAAGCCTCCATGTATATTGGCAGGGTTGTATAGTCTGGATGACAAGCAGAGTGGGAGCAGCTTCTGGGTTTGGTTGCTTATCCCAGCATGGTTCCCCCTAAGCTGGCAGATTCTGCAAGGATCATGGCTCCCATGCAGGAAAAATCTGTTTGCCCTGTTATGGAGGATGCAGCAATGGTCCTCCTATTCCAGGGGTGGGAGACATTCCCTTGTGTGCATACGTGGAAACTGGTTGGCCACCACCACTGCCAAATTCTGGGGTTGCCAAAATGATCTGTGAACATGGTGGTGGTGCTCCAGCTCTTCCCCCATTCCAGCCACCCCTCTCCATGCCACCCAGAGATGCTGCATGCCTGCCCAGTCACTTGCTCTGAGAACTCTTCCAGTCAGAGGTGATTGGACAGGATCTCCAAAGAGCCCTTTTGAGGGATCCTTCCTTGAAGCAAGGCATTTTGGGTGAGAGGCTGTCACAAAGAGGAAGGTCAAGATCTCTTCTTGCTAATGCCAGAGTGTAGGACATGGAATAATCAATTCAAGTTATGACAACCCAGATTCAGGCTGGACATCAGGAAAAGCTTCCTCACTGTCAGCAATGCAACAGTGGAACCAGCTGCGCAGAGAGGTGGTGGGCTCTCCCACACTACAGACATCCAAGAAGAAACTGGACAGCCATCTGAGATTGGACCCAATGGGCTTCATGGCCCCTTCCAACTCTACTATTCTATGATTCTATGATTATGACAATTGACTGTGCTGCCACACTAGATTATGTTTCACATTAAGGAGAGGCCCCTCAAAGTGTGGTGTAGAGGGGAAGGCAGGTGGTGGGGAAAGAGTCAAAAAGAGGAGGAAGAAGGTGGTGGTTTGAGAAGAAGAGGAAGTCAGAGGAAGTGAGTGGGACAGCAGTGGCCAGCAAAGCGGGGAGGAGAGAATGGGGGTGGCAGCATTAGCAGCTTGTCCACTGAGACAATTCGCCTAGGCCACCAAAATTCCAAAAATGGTTCTGGAGAAGGTCTCCAGGGGCAAAGTGAGCAGGGCCAAAAATATAAACAACACCAGCATATTGTAGTAGAAAGCTGTTCTGCCTGCAACTAAACCAGAAAAGAGGCATTTCAGCCTTTTAGAATGAGGACAAACTACACAGAAGCCAAGAAACCACCATGGTTGGTTGGAAGAAAGCCGGTAAAGCCAGGAGAGAGGGCTTTGGTCCTTAGGTTGGCTGGGTTTGGTCCTTATGCTTGATGTCCCCTTTCCCTGTTCTATTCAAAGCACAGGAGCCCTGCCACTTACAGAATTTCTATGCAAGATCTATCAAAATGGCCAGGGTTAGAGCAGCGTGGGCAGGGGCATCTGGCAGGCAGCTTCATGGTCTCTCCTGCATGCTATCACATCTGTCTAAATGGCAGGAGGACTGGGCCTGTACTTGTTCAGCCCATGCTGGATTTGAGGTGAGCAGTTCTGGTGAATGCAATTTAAAGAGAGATGTAAATGAACTGAAGATTAGAGGAAAGCTACAGAGATGATAAAGGATTTAGAAAGCAGCACTCATGGGGGAAGGATGAAAGAAGAGATCTTATTTAGCAACAAGGCAAGGAGCAAGAAAGAGAAAGCTTCTAAATGTTTTCCAATGCCAAAAGACGTGATAACGGGTCAAGATCTAGGGCTGATCATATAGGACCACAGGCAGTTATTCAGCAGGGAGCAAACTATTTAAGCAGGGCACCAGTAAAGGACAGAGGCCTTGATGCTTTCTGTAGAGGGATTATTGTGATCCAGAGGTTTCTTTCCAATATGCCAAGGTGTGATCTACAACAAAAGAGGGTATCTATCTACATAAAATGTGCATGTGCTAATTTATAGAAATATTTAGAGATAATTATTATTTCTATTTCAGTAGGGGTATGGTTCATTGCTCAGTCTTGGAGCTGTTGATGGGTCACTTCAGGGACCAACCCTTCTTTCAGGTGGTTGTCTTTAAAATGGACTTTGATTGAAGACCTCCAAAATAGAGGACAGTCCTCTGGTAGGCCTTCAAATAGATGTTTGGACATTCATGGCCACCCCCACAAGTGTATTTTGAAAGAGGAAAAAGCAGTAAGGATGGCCTTTGTAAAAGAATTGAACAGATAGACCGTATCTTTCAACTGCTATTAACCTTGATATTGAGCTAAATGGGACTTCTATGTTCAGAGGCAGTGTATCTTTCAGGAAAAATGTGCATAATCTAAATAAATAAATCTGTGCACCAAAGCTGGGACCTTTCCTCTGACCCACTAAGTCAGTGTGCAACATTTGAAACAGTGTACCTACTCCTCATGCCTGAGGAACATGTGATTTGTTTGTAGTTTGTACTCTGGTGTAAAATATCTTGGGTTGGATCCAACTTTAGTCATACTTAGAATAGATGCATTGAAATTAATGATATTAAATGATTATGATCAATTTAAGTCCCATTGCTCTCAGCAAGTCTAATTTTGTTGTTGTTGTTAGTCACAAAGTCGTGTCCAACCCATCGCGACCCCATGGACCACATTTCTCCAGGCCTTCCTGTCCTCCACCATCCCCCAGAGTCCACTTAAGCTTACACTGACTGCTTCAGTGACTCCATCTAGCCACCTCATCCTCTGCCGTCCCCTTCTTCTTTTGCCATCTATTGTTCCCAGCATTAGGCTCTTCTCCAGGGAGTCCTCCCTTCTCATTAGGTGGCCAAAGTATTTGAGTTTCATCTTCAGTATCTGGCCTTCTAAAGAGCAGTCAGGGTTGATCTCCTCTAGGACTGAACGGTTTGATCATCTTGCGGTGCAAGGGACTCGCAGGAGTCTCCTCCAGCACCACAATTCAAAGGCTTCAATCCTTTGGCGCTAAAAAAAATGTATATGTGTATTCATTCATTCATTCATTCATTCATTCATTCACTAACTTACTCTTTCTTTTGTTCATTCATTTCTTCCTTCCAGCCTTAATATTCAATTACCTGCTTCCCCTATTCTCTTGCCCAGCATTGCTCCCATTAATGATCTCCCACGAGTCCGTCCGTCAGAGAGAACCAAGGAGTTATTAAGGCTATAATTCCTGGAATCTGCTGTTCTCCAGCAGGAGCTTTAGATCCCCGGCCCATAAGACAGTCTACTTGTTGCCTGCAGCTAACTCAACTGTATGCCAGTAATGACAACTTCAGAAGATGTTTTAGGGAGACAACCTTGTGTTTAGGAGGCAGTGTCATTTGGCCAAGAACTCTGTCCTCTAATGAACTCACACTGCCAAGGACTCTTCCTTCCTTCCTTCCTTCCTTCCTTCCTTCCTTCCTTCCTTCCTTCCTTCCGTGTGTGTGGGGTCTCTCTGTCCCACAGACAGCTCCAAGTTTTGGAATGCCCTTGGGCAAGACACTCCTCCACAGGATCCCTCCTCAGGGAGCCTCCCCTCTCACCACTTTGGCACCAGCTGCTATGGCTCATCACCCTCTTCCTCATCTTTGCTACCACTTGCCTGTTTCACAGGCAGAAAGTTGGGTGTAAGGCCTCCTGCTCGCCACTACCATTGCCTGGGCCAGAACGACAGGCAGGTGAAATAGCATCAGAAATAAGGCCACACAAAGAGCGCTGCTCTTCCCACCAAGGACTCATCTACAATCTTATTTTCACACAGTGGCCAGCCAGATGCCCACAGGATCCCACACACAGGACACGAGTGCAGCAACCCCCTCCTGCCTGAGTTCCCCCGCAACTGGTGCACAAAGCCATACTACCTCTGCTACTGGAAGTAGCATTGAACCATTAAGGCTAGAAGTCCTTGACAGCCTCCTTCTCCAGGAGAAGGAGCTAGTCCAGCAGGGTCTTGTCAGTGGGCCCCTCTTGGGGTGTGAGTCTTTGGCAGGCACTCAGTCATGCCTGCCTTTGATGCCTTTAATGGGCAGGCAAGAGAGAAAGAGTGGTGGCAGCAGCATCTAAAATCCAAGCTGGAGCAGGGGAACAGATACAGGAAATGGCAAAGCTGCAACCTGGAGCCTGATTTTGCAATTACAATTTGAAGTTTGTTTGACATGTTACAAAAATTATCTTCCTCGGAGTCCAATAGCTTTAGTCTGGTACACCACAGAATATGCCCCGAGTGAAGTGCTTTAACTGATGTACCAGACTTAGATACACAAAGACCCTTTGTCCTTGAGGGATAGGATTTTCAAAATGAGTTGAGCAATCTTCAAATAAAAATTAATTGCTATTTTCATACACTCAGCTCAGGATTTGATTCCTTCTTTGTTCTTTTTCAGAGTGGGTGTGGGAGGGAAGCAGGCACTGGGGAAAATTCATAGAGTTAGTAAAATAATATCCTTATTAGGACAAAGTTCACAAAGCAGGTTTTGGTTTTTTTAATGACATAGTGATCCTCTTTAGGCTAGATTTTCCAGAAATTTTAATATAAAATCTCACAAATGTTTACTGTGAAGATCACTTGGTCCTAACAGAGGTAATATGGTAACCATGGGTTCCTTGCAAGAGGGAGAAAGGAAGGATAGAAATGTAATAACAAATTTGAAAATATATATAGTAGAAGTGGGTCTGACAACACAAACAACCCAGGCAAAGCACACTGCATTGCCCTCCCGCCACTTACCTTTCTGGTCTTACCAGTAAGATGATGTGTGAGCTGCAGTGGCACTTGATTTTTATTTTTTTAAGCATGGCTCTGGGACCCACATGATAACGACAGAAATAAAAGATACTGCTAGCCTCCCATTTTCAAAGAAATTAATTAAATTACACTTTAATTTATCCAAAAAGTCAGGAGAGACAGAGAACCTAGTGGGAATAAAAGAAGTGTCTGCAGATACATTGGTGCACATGGCCACCACACTGGAGACTCCACATTTGGAATCAGTATGACTTGCTTCAGGTAGGCACGTTGCCTCTGATAAGGTCCTATTGTTATTTAGAACAGGGACAGGTAGAAGGTAGATCCCCAGATGTTTTGGACTTCACCTTCTAGAAGCTCCTACCAGCAATAGCCAGCCATCAGGCATGCTGAAATTGAATTTTAAAACATCTGGAGATCTACTTTCTGCCCACCCTGAGTTAGAATGCTGTCTATCCAAAGTTGGATGTAAGGAACTCAGTTCCTTCCCCTGCCTAAAGACATGGAAATTCTAATAAAATCTGTGTGGATTCATAGATACTGGAAAGAACAAGGATATGTCAGGAGTGAAAATAACCCTTCCTGCCACCCTTTTCTAGTATGGTTAACAGCAGCATCATGTGCAGAATCAAAAGTGAAGCTTTTCTTAGCATAGGGATGAACATTGACACCTGTTAATGCAGATCAAGCTTCTGTTGGACCCTGTTCCAGTGGCTGATTGAAAAACTGGTGATTCTAGAAAGAATCTGGAGGTCATCCAGTTCAATCCATTTTCCCCAGTGCAGGACTGAGGGCTGGCTACCTATACTCTGCCCTTTGAAACAAAATCAAAATTCCTCACCAAAGCAAGACTGGTCAGGTTCTGTGACCTGAATAGATTATACAAATCTGGTTTGCAAATGCTTGTGTCCATTCTATCCCAGAAGCTCTAGTGAGAGATGGGAAGCCACAGGGAGCACTCTGAATTCTCACCTTTCTTCACTAGGCATTCCTCATACAGTTAAAAGCCTGTCTGTCCACCCAGAGAAGAGAGCAAGCAAGCTCAGCTATGGGTTAAATGAACAATTCCATGCTTATGCAATCCTTAGGAAACACACAAAATACAAACTATCTGATAAGTTGCCATCACTTATTATTGATTTTCCCCCTGTGTCTTTAATGGCAGCCTGCTATGCAGGTAAAGATTTTCACAGCATGGAAATAAAAGAGATCCGGAAATCATCACTTGCTTCATTCTTTGTATCAAGCAGCTGTTCAAGGTATAAGGAGAGAGCCAGCAAGGGGATACAGGGCGGGGTGGGGGGGGGTGGAATCACATCTCACCATTACTGACATACATCAGTACTGCCACATATAAAGGTGAATTTTTAAAAAATGCAGTTTTCCCGTTTTGTTTTCTACTTTGTTTTTCATAGTTCCAATAATTTGTTTCAAATTGTTGTATGCCCCATAATGGCTTTTTAGCAGATATGGTAGTATTTAATTGTTAACAGTGAATAAATATATCAATTATTACAGCCTATTAATGCTACCATTTGCTTAATGCTGAGAAGAGGCGAGAAGATGCCCCATCTCCATAGACAGCCATCAAGCAATCTGGAAGGGCTGATGCCAACTCATCCCCCTTCCATTACCTACTCAGCCAATCCTCTTCCAACCTCCATGTAAAGTTGTTGGAGGAAGATGGGAAAAGTGCAGCCAGGGCTCTCAGAGACACATGCTTTTTGATTTGCAAAGACATTTCCCTCATCTGCCACCCCTCTCAGAATTTCCTGTGAGCTTTCTGCAACCTTCACAGTAGCTAGGTGGGGTGGGATGTATTTTCTTGACAATACTGTATAATTTGGAGTGGCCTGGCATTAAATAGATAACTGACTCACTGGCTTTACAACAGATGTGCTATGGGGGAGAGGAAAATGGTTCAAACCGGCTTGTTGATAAGGACCAGCACTGCTGCCTGCTATTTTGGCCTCTTCTCAGGGGCACTGTTGTGGGGGCTGGCACAATGAGGGCCTGCACTACAATATTTACTGCCACAGTCCTGCCGGGGAAGGTGCGCAGCTCCACATGCTATGGGACTGACGGGGTCAACCGCATGCTGTATGAGTGATCATGAGAGGGTTCAAGGCATGGGAAGACACGCAGGACTGCAGTAACTGCTGTATCCTTCCAGCTACGGTGACATGGTCCCAAGCACCATTGCAGGGAAGATCTTTGGCTCCATCTGTTCTCTAAGTGGGGTGCTGGTCATCGCTCTCCCTGTGCCCGTCATCGTTTCCAACTTCAGCCGTATCTACCACCAGAACCAGCGGGCGGATAAGCGGCGAGCTCAGCAGGTAGCTGTGAGTGGGGGAAGTGGAGGGGTGGGCAGAGGAGAAAAGGTAGTAGGTCAGAGGTGTAGGGAGGGAGGGGGGTCATCTGGCTTTCTTTCCATATATGATTCTCCATATCTCCCCCAACCTGCAGAAAGTTCGCCTGGCCCGGATCCGCCTGGCCAAGAGTGGCACTACCAACGCCTTTCTTCGGTACAAGCAGAACGGTGGCCTTGAGGTATGCACTATTCCCTTGGCCCACAAGTCTTCCTGCACTCCCTTGGGAGCAAAGTGTATGGACTGCTTTGCTGTGTTGGTTTATCCTTGGAAAGGAATAGCAGGGTATAAACATGAAATGAAATCTCCCCCATTTCCTTTCTTCCCAGGCCTACATGTCTGCAAACTGCAACCTGTTGCAGCAGACAGCAGAGACTAGCCTGGAGCTTGTGGTCCTCCAGAAGTTGCTGGACTTTAATTCCTGTCAGCCTTGATCACCCTGGTCAATGATGAGGGATGATGGGAGAAGTAGTTCATCAACATCTGATGGGTCACAGTCCCCCCTGCCCTGGCTAGACCCAAGCCTTAGCTCCTTTTCAAGTGACTAGAGCAGGGCTGAGGAATCTGTTGTTCTGTTGACAAGTACATTGTCTTTGCCACAGGGATACAATGTTATGGGCTGCATGATGTTGATGGCTGGGGCCAAAATCACCCATAGGCATGACCAAATTCAAACTGAGCTGGGCCAACTCTTCTCTTTCTCTCTCTCTCTCAGTCTTGGTGCCATCCTTTCATTTTCTGTCTGTTCCACTAGCAGCCCTGTTCTCTCTGTCCTTCTGCTCCTCTTCTCCCTCTATGTCTTTCTGCACCCCCAATTATTTGTTTCTTTTATACTCCACCATTCCACCAACAAATGATACCCAAGGTGGCTTCCAGAACCAAGGAGGTTGGTTGAAATAATATACTAAAATGCAATTAAAATGTATCAATTGCAGAAAAATATTATTAAAAACAGCTCCCTAGCCACCAGGCCTCCTTCGGGCCCCCTCTCAGCTTCCCACCAAATGCACCTCTGAAGGAGACAGTCTCAAAAGGCCCCTCCAGTTGATTTTAGGAACCAGGTTGGAACCCCTTCTCTGTCTCCTTGTTACTGCCCAGTTATCTGGGGGAGCAGATCACTCTTATCAGAGGCCTGAACTGATCACCTACAGACCTTTTGGAATGAGATTGGGTATTGCAAGTGATGAATGGCCACAAGTTCCCAGCCCTGGCCTGGTTTTTAGAGGCTCAAGACACTGCTTTGTGATGGCACCTTCCTGGGTGATAGATTCCAGAAAGTGGTGCTGGGAGACTGATTTTCCTTTCCGTTGGAACCATTCCTCGGGATTTAGACTTATCTCCCATACAGTCCAGTATCTCTATGAAACCATTCAGAAAGCTTGCCAGGGCTTATGGAATTTAGTTACATCTGTATGTAGAAAGGATTCCTTTCTATTTCCCTTTATAAAATCCAGGTGAGGACCTTTAATGCAAGACCACACTCATTAATGGACTGGATGAGAGCAACTAAACTGAAGCTCAGGACAGATAATATGAGTTGAACTGGGTGGCTGAAGAAACACCTGCTTTGAACAGAGTCCTACTCCCCTCCAAGGTTCACAGCTTGGGGCTACTGCTGGATTTAGCATTGCTTCTGGACACCCAGATGGTCCCTGTGGCCTGGGATGCCTTTAATTCAAGGGTGGGCAACCTCAGATGGCCCTTCTGTTTCCCAGATGGCCCTTTTCCCTGACCCTTGACTGTCTGCCTGTCATTTGGTAGTTTCCCAGCCCCACCCCCACCCCCAGTGCCAGCCCTAGCCCTGATGTGCTAGTTTTCCTTATGCAGAGAATATCTTTTCAGTGGGAAAGCATTCAGACACGCAGTTGCCCAGCAGCGATCAGAAGTAATGCTGTGCTGACAGGTTATTTTGAGTGTGTTGATATGCCATAATGCTGCAGATTTTCAAACTTGTGCCTGCTCTGATGCCTAAGCACACTGGTTTTCAAACTAGAGCATGCAGTTGTAGAAATTCTGAGTCTCTGTCCTGTCTACTTTGATCTATCTGTACCCATCTTCTTTCTTTCACAGGACAGAGATCCTGATGCACACATTTTGGCTGTGCGGAACCGATCAGCCTTTGAACAGCAACACCATCACCTGTTGCACTGCCTGGAGAAAACAACTGTGAGTAGGAAGACACGAGAGAGACTCATGAAAAATGAGTGGAGCAGGTTCTGGCCATCAGGTGGGGGGAAGGGAGCAGTGGATCCATTTCCCATCCAGTATTACCTGGATCATTCTTTTTCAACCAGGTGCCTTTATTTATTTATTTATTTATTTATTTATTTATTTAAAACATTTCTATGCCACCCTCATCGCAACTAAGCCTCGGGGCGGCTCACAACATTCATAAAAAGATACAATTAATAATTTAAAAACTGGTACCATCTCGGCTATATATATTAAAATCTATAAATACAATAATAATAAATTAACAGTTAAAATAACTTTTAAATAAAAAGGTCTTCGGCTGGCACCGAAAAGCAAATAATGACAGCGCCAGGCGGACCTCTCTGGGGAGCGCATTCCATAGGTGGGGCGCCACCGCAGAGAAGGCCCTCCTCTGGGTACTCACCCTCCTAATATCATTCATGGAGGGCTCCCAGAGAAGGGCATCAGCTGCCGATCGTAGGGGGTGGGAGGGCATATATGGACTTTCAGATGTGTTGAACTACAACTCCAGTTAGAAGCTCAGTGGGATGCGGGGGGGGGGGGGTAGAGCTAATCACACTACTGTTCTTGTCAGCCCACCTAAGTGTTCAGTTGGTTTTTGCTCCCTAGTAAGCCAACATCCTTCCATAGTTATCTTTGTAGGAGAACTTCAGGTAGCAGGCCTCACCTGCAGCTGTCAAAGATCCTGTTTTTATTGGACATTTTCATTGTCTTGACGTTGCTTACCATGACCTAAGTTTATCCACCTCAGCTGAGTTTTTCCTACTTGATCTAACCTTGTCTGCCCTGACTTGACTGCATACTTTGACCAGACTTTACCTGTCTTGATTTGACTCCATCAGGCACTGCTGGCTTTTCCCTGCAAGCCTCAAGCATCCAAAGGACACCATCAGGACTGAATACAACTCTTCATTTAAAAGATAAAATGCAAATGTTGCACTAGGATCACACAAATTCAGAGCCAGTAGAAGCTAGATTCTGCAAACTGAATGAATTATACAAACAAAGACACTTGCCTGTTTTGTATAATGCTATCTGCTCAGGTTAAGGATAAAGCATCTGGAGTTAAGGCTGAGCAGTAACATGTTCAAATTTGCTAATGACACCAAATTATTTAGGGGTGTTGGAGGCTAGTGGCTCCAATGACAATGGGGTTCCTTATCTACTCTGAATTTTATTCTGAACTTAAAAGGCATAATCCATGATGCTGAACCCCAAGCCAATTTTGCTTCAGCACCCTGGAAAGGTTTAAGTGAAATCTGGAGCAGATGACGAGCTCTGCTGACACTGGAGCCTCCAGTCTCTAAAAAAAAAAAAAGAACAGCAAAGAGCACCAAAGTGATTTCTCCAAAGTGGGTAAATAGGAATTAAAATGCAGAATGCAGTTCAAGGTAAACAAGTACACCATGATATATACTGAGGCAAAAAAAAAAAAAAAATCTAATTTTGTATGTAAACTGATTGGGTCTGAGCTGGCAGTGGTTGACAAGGGGTTTTTGCAGGGGTGGCTGTGGTGGAGAGCTCACAATAAAGGCTAATCCAGTTTTTTTAGTATTTATTTTTTATTGTGCAATACAAAACAACCAAACGACACCAGAAAAAGAAAAAATGCAATCCTTGATCAGCATTGTCAGCCCAGTATGAAAAAGGCAAATTTCATGTTGTTAAGTCAACAAGAAAGGAACGGGAACATACAATTGCCGATACTAGGATGTTGTTACACAAAAGTGTGGTGTGACTACACTTGGGATACTTTGTACAGTTCTGGTCATCACACTGCAAAAAAGGGAGCTGGAAAACATGCAGAAAAGGGCAACCAAAATTATAAAGGGGCTACAGCAACTTGTCTATGAGGAAAGGTTGGACTTTTTAAACTGAAAAAAAAAATACTAGAATCCAGCCAAATGGTGAAACATAGAAACAGAGCGAGTCAGAAGGAACCTCCCGGGCCATCTAGTCTGACCCCTGGCTCCAGCTGGCTCCACTCACGACGTGCCAACCATGTGCATGTCCAGCCTATCTTTGAACACCCGCACCGATGGGGCCTCAACGACCTCCCAGGGAAGCCCATTCCATACCCTCGGGGTCCTGACTGTCAGGAAGTGCTTCCTGGCATCTAACTGGAACCTTGGTTCCCTTTAGAGTCAGATCAGACAGAAGATGTTCTTCTCATTGCATATAGTTAAGCTGTGGAATTTACTGCCCAAGATAGTCATGTGGAAGGCTTTAAAATGACAAACTCATGGAGAATGACAACTGCTAATTACTAATAGAAATGTTGGCTATTCATTTCACCTTGAGTATTGGACATTAGTATCTCTCTGATAACCCGTTGCCGGGAATCATGACTGGGGGATGATGGGCCTTCTGGCTGGTAGATCAGGAAGGCTTCTATCTAGAAGGGTTTGATCTAGAGGCCTTTGGTCTAGAAGGGCTCTCCTTATGTTCTTAAGTCCCACCTCTCAATCACTGCAGCTTCTGAACACCTTTCCTCCATGTTAATAGACTTCCCCAAGCACTGTCTATATGACTTCAAGAGAATTGACAGCCCTAAAGACTAGAACCCTTACCTGCCTTGCCTAGAAGAATTTAAGTGGATTTTCTTGGATTAGTGAATTCTGCACCAGATTTGCAGCGCCTTGTTCTTGTGTGTGCAGTTGTAGGCACACAGAATATGTGACACCCCCATTATATCATGAATGTGCATAGCAGGGGAGCCGAGCCTCTGTCAGTTGGAGGCCAAATTCCATTTCAGAGTTTGCAAGGGCCACATTCCACTGGTGGATGGTGCCAAAAGCCAGTGGAGCAGGGCAAACCAGGCCAAAATACCAGCTTCTCGAACCTTAAAGGGGGAGGGATTGCCCTTAATGAAGCCTCAGGAGAGGCATTGCAGCCTTTCAAAATGGGGGAAAAACCTGCACAAAAGCTGAGAACCAAGAAACAGGCAATAGTTGGGGAACAACAGTGGTGGCAGCGGGCTGTAAGAGTGGGCATATGCATGCAAATGCCCTAATACAGTTTTACTTCTCTTCCCCTGCCTCCATTGCATGTTTGCCCCACATGCAGAACCATGAGTTTACTGATGAACACTCCTACAGCGAGTTCTGCCTCACCGAGCCCCTGGGCTACCGCACCAGCCGCAGCACCTCCCTCTCCTCTCAACAAGGAAGCAAGGGGGGGCTCAGCACCTCATGCTGCCCCCGCCGCACGAAGCGCCGCACCACCCGCCTAACCAACTCCACAATGTCCATGAGCCGTGCCAGTGCTCAGGAGCTGGATACACTACACAGTCAGAAAAGTGCTGCACCCCAAAGGTAAGGGCTCTTTCTGCCTCCTTTTGTATCCGGCTGGTCTGGAGGGGGATCAGTTTCCCTTCCCATGGAAGAACATACATTTTGTCCAGGGCTGTTACAAAAGAGAGGGGGGAAAATGTGCATGAAAGAAGGCTATGTCCCAAGAACCAGCCACTACAACCTGGACATTAGCCTATTCAGGTTAGATATTAAAATTATTGTCATTTAGACTACAGAGGTGTCAAATTCTAGAATAGCTTTTCTGGAACCATTGCATGAACAGAGAATACATTTTTATTCAGGGCAAGATGGAAAAATGTAAGGCACTTTTTGGGGATGTGTGAGCATGGGCCCAAAAGGTTTTCTCCTCCTAAGCTCCTGCCAGATACTGTGTTGGGCAAACTAGGAATCTTGTGGGTCAGGTACCAAGTCCTTACTCCAGCCCCCGGATGTCTTGGAACATCACTTCCCAGCTTGGAGAAGGCTACCTTACAGAGGCCACTGGTCAGAGGAGGGAAGTGCAGCTCAGTCGAGCCTCGACTCAAGCACCATCCACAGTTCAGGGCTGTCCTGCTACTGAGAAAAGGAAAGAGAAGAAAGTGAATCCTTAATCCTTGGGCAGCAAAAAAGGAATTGCTCTGGATGGCGTGGGCCACTCCAGCTATGTTTTAGCGGGTTTCCTGCCATGGGAATGTGGTTCTTTTCAGAGGCTGCTCACACTTTTGTTTGTGCCTGTGCTGGAGCAGTGGGCCTTGCTGGTGGCAACTCCCTGCTTAGGCCTACTCCATCCCCACTTCCCAGAAAGCCCTGCCCTTATCTCTTCCAGATTTCTGGGTTACCTCAGCCTTTGGCTCTTATCAGGTTTTGTCTAATGGGGCCCACCTCAACCCATGGCCCAAGATTTTCCCATTTACCAAGGGCAATTCTTTTTTTAGTACTGCACTCTGGTAAAACCTTGTCCCCTATTTGTCTGAATTTGCCTTTTTGGCAGGTGGAGGAAAAATTAAGGCTGCCTTTGAGCATTTTGTGTGCACAAGTGCATCAGAGATTTTGACACTTCTTTATCTGCTTAGTGCCACCAAATGATGGTAGCCTAGACTTTTACCTTCTCAAAACTGGAAATTCTTGAGCCTAAAAACATTTGGAACTGACCATTCTCTCTCCCCACCTCTCTCTCTCTCTTTGTGGTAAGGCAAGCCATGAGATAGTAGTAAGACCCAACTGCTGCACCAACTAAAGGGTAGTGGACACCTTTGTCAGTATATTTCTGTGACTTATATATCAACATTCAGGGCAGAATTGCCCTCACTGATATGGTGCACAGCAATTGACTAGATAACCACTGCCACAACACAATCATATAGTATCAAGTTAAATCTACCTTGCCTTAAAACTGAGCAGAAGCAACAGCGATGATGGTGTTGATGATTCTAAGTGCAGTCAGACATCGGATACCAGTTCACTGCTTCCTCTCCCTTCTCTTCCCATCCCTTCTCTCTCTTTCATAATCACTTAGCCAGTTGCCGGATATGTTTAATTGCAGAATGGGTCTCGTTGTACTTACAGTGCAACTAAGCTATGAGGACAGCTAGATCTATTAAACATGCTTAGGCGGAATTTCAAAGAAGGAAATTTATGGTTAGTTGACTTACAGAATTTGTTTGAGTTGTGTAGTAGAGGCCAGATGATTGCAAAATCAATGGGAACATGCAGTAGGCAGAGAAGAGCCATCCAGGATGTCCTGCAGAGGTCCTGGGAGCCTGGCTTGTGGGGATGGAGCTGTATATGAGTATGTAAGAAAGGTCCCTATTTTCATCTGTGAAACACTGGTGGGTGTGGAGCTCAATACTGAGGAACAGGCTGTACACTTTGTGCCTACCATTGTTGGAGCAGTGGTGCAGGTGGCTCCTGAAGCCTAAAGGGTTTTGCTGCCAAATGAAGCCCAGACCCTACAACTTCCTACAGCTTGGAGGTTTAGGGCCTTCCCCTCCAGCAGGAGTGTTTCACTGCTTTCAGCCTGAGGGCCAAACACCATTTCGGGGGAGCTCCCAGGGGCTGCATTCCAGCGGTCAGGCAGGACTAAAGACAAAGGAGTGGTGCCAAAAGCAAAGGGGTAAAGCCAAAATGCCAGCATATTTTAGCTTAAAGCTCTTACTACCAGTAACTGCATTAAGCGAGATATTTCAACCTTTCAGAATGTGCTGGGGCCAGGGAAACTACACAAAAGCTAGTAAATCACCAGATTATCTGTGGCCTTATGCACTGCACTCTACAGCAGTGGTTTTCAACCTCCAGTCTGCAGACTGGCACCAGTCCACAGGAGATTTCCTGCTGGCTGCATCCCACTCACTGTGGGCTGGCACAGGGGCTGGCTGTGCTCCATCCCCTCTTCCTTGGTTGGCATTGCATTCATTGGGGGGGAGGGGACACCAGGGCTGCTGCGGGGGCAGAGAGGAGAGAGACAGCTTGGTGGGAGATATGCCATGCCGATGTTGGTATTTTGTTCTTTTGTTGGCATTTTTTGCTCAGTTTCTGGTTGTTTTGGAGAATTTTCTTTCTTTTTTCTTTCTTTCTTTTTTTGGCATTGTGTTTGGAAACTAATACACAGAATACTGTGTTATGTGTATGGTGCTTTTTGTTTCTGCCTCAGCAGTCCCCAAGGTGGTTTTCCTGTTTTTGCCGGTCCCCAGCTGTGGAAAGGTTGAAAACCACTGCTCTAGAGGGCCAAACTGGAATTCTAGGAGGACTGAATTACAGCAGTGGGCTTGTTTAAGTCATGTGAAGAGATCTGCAATAAGCTCCTATGAATTTTTATATTGAGGCTTAATGCCCCCACCAACATATTCAAATAGCCTTATAACCTCTTGCAAAATACTGAAACAAGGCATGTTTAAATAAATGCATGTTGATGTATCTGCCTATGTTTTTAGTAGGACCTACTCCTTTGTAAATGGGCTTTTACAGGGTGGGGGAATATCTCTAGCCAGACAAATTATGAGATACCCCACCCTTTCAGTATACCAACAGGGCAAAGGTTAACAGTATTCCAAAGATCTGGTTGCAATTATTGCACATTTCTAAGAAAAGAAAGCCTCACCGCTTTTAATTCTTTCCATTATAACACGTGGAGTTATTTATCTATTTCATTTATAGCCTCTTCTGTCCTCAGAGGAGTACATAATTCTTCCTCTCTCATGAGGTCCCCTGTGAGGTAAGTTAGTATAAGAGATAGAGACTGGCCCAAAGGTACCTGGTACTTACGGAGCTCCATGTTGGAGTTGATTTTAATGTGGGTCTCTCTAGTTCACATCTGACAGTCTAACTGCACTACAGTTGCATCTAATAACTCCCAGTGACTGTAATTTTCCTACACAGGCACACCAGTTATTAGAGTGGGTATGACAAACAAAACAGCCCGCTGCATTATAGTTTGCTAAACAGCTTTCCCTTGGGAAGTCCCATCTCCAATGTTGAAGACCACAGAAAGATGCAAGACTTACACTGGACTGTGAATGCAGTGAGTCAGCACAGTTGCAATGGAAATAAGGCAAATGCTATTTTGGATTGTGGTGTTGACAAAAGCAGACTAGTTTGGATATAAACATGCTGGAGGATGGGGTGGGGCTTAATAAGCACCCCATCTTGTAGATTTAAACATGTGCCCACACTTCAAGGATGATGCAAACTGGAACTGAGACCGCAGAAGCTTTCGAATGGATGATATACTGGCAGGTGGGGTGTTGAGGGATGTGGAGGGAAAGCTGAAAGCTAAGACAAAGCTCAGAGAAAAGAAGGCTGGGGAAAATCCTGGAAGCTGCTTCATATCTCTGAAAGATATATCAGCAAAGAGGCCAATGATTGGCTGCATATTTGGTGTCCCTTAGGGAAGGGTCAGAATCAGTTGCAAAAGCCAGCACGGCATGGGAATCTGGATGTGTTTCCTAGCTGCAAGAATGGATGCAGCCTGCTGGAGAGTCAGGAGAAGCACACGCTGGGGATATTTTAGTCAGAGTTCTGTGGTTTGGACCAGTGACCTCTGAGTCCATTATAGCTCTCTGATCAGTTTGTGCCACTAATGTAGAGCCCTCCAGCAGAATGAGAACAACATAATTGGCTACAGGTTGGCTGTTACAAGCTCTCCACTGCCCTCCCCCAAACTAATTGATTGAGTGGCTCTGAAGGATGTTGATCCTAGCTGCTATGGAGGAAGGAACAGTCATACAATGATGGGGAAAGGCTGTGACCCTTGCAAAGGAAGTGAGAAAGCAGAGGCCTGCATCTGTTTAGTGTCCCTGGATAGAAGGACAGCATTCAGCTTTGTGTCTGCATATGAGAGACAAAGAGGTGCAGGAAGGACAGAAAATGGAGGGCTGACAAGATGAAAAGAAAGGGAACAGGTTGGCTGAATGAAGGTGAGCCTTTTGGCCAGAAACTGGAAGGAGGATATGTATTTTATTTTATTTTTGTCACGCCTTTTTTTTCCTTCAAGGAACTCAAGGCAGATTATGTAATCCTCCTCTCAATCTTACCCTCAAAACAATCCTGGGAGGTAGCTTAGGTTAAGAATTAGAGATTGGCCCAAAGTCACTCAATAAGTTTTGTGGCTGAGTGGAGACTAGAACTTGGATCTTCTGGATCCCAGTCCAACACCTCCAACCACTATACTACACTGGTTCTTGGAGGGAGAGGGAAAGGGACAGAGGTGATGGGGGGAAATTAATCTGAATCCTCTTAGGTCACAGGGATGGACCTACCTGTGCAGAAGAGTCAGAAGAATCAGAGATTCAGGAAGGCAGCAGGGCTGAATTGAATGTCTTGGAAAAATAATAAGCCAATTTTAGGCTGCAGGTGTATGGTGCCACTGAATTAAACTGTTTCGCACCTTGGTTATTTCTCCAAAGCATGTTTTTTCTGAGTGCCCTTTTAGAAGCATGGAATCGCTGCCACCTGCTGGGATGAGAGCTGCAGCAGCACCACAAAGATGGATGGTCCTTAGTCACATCTTTATCGAAGCAACGGGTGCCAGCGCTGATTTCTTGAAAGCTCTTGGGCGAGACACCTGCCTCAAGTCACTGCTTTTGCCACCAGCTGTTCTTGCTGCTTGTCCTCTTTCTCATCCAACTGCTTGCTTGACAGGCAGAGGTATTTACCACTGGTCCTCATGCTGTTGTCATTCAGACCAGAACAAAAAGCAGGTGAACAAGCAGCTGCAATGGTGAAGAGAGGGGCAAGTCTAGGGGGCTCTTGGCAATGGACCCCCACTGATGTGTGGCCCCTTGGCAGATGCCAAACCAGGCCGCCCTTGACAGGCCCTGGTAGCAATACTGCATTGGCTTCACTGTAGCTCAGTGCCTGCTTTTGTATTCTTTGGTGACAAGGTACACCAGCAGCAAACGGAAGGAGAGAATCGATTGCAGTTCAGCTTGTTACCTTCCATCCCCTGAACACCACTGATGTCAAGGAGCAAGGAGTGTTTGGTACAGAGGCTCAGTCACTGCTGGAAGCCACATTCTTTGACTCAGAAGCACTTTCTGCCAACCTTAGCTATCCAGGACCTGGTTATAGGGGTGATGAGGGAATGGCACTCAGGGCTGCTCAAAGTCTCTCATTCCCCAGCTCTAGTCTTGCCTAAGAATGGCCTGGGCATCCCTTGCTATTTGAATGTACTGACTGAGCATAGTCACTTGTAATCAGTCTTAGGGCATATTTGCATTGCCAACTATGAAGTCTGTCTATTATTAATTAATTAATAATATTTATCACTTAATATTAAGAATATCCAGGTGGTCACATATCAATATTAAGATTGTATTTAAATACAACAGTAAGAACAACTGCAGCTACAGCAATACAATAAGCATATTGAAATGCATTACTGGAAATCATTTTAAAACTGCAACAATCATATTCATCATGTCCAACTGCAGTTCTGGGAGCATCTTGCTGGTCCTGGCTGTCCATATGTTTCCATGTTCAGTCTCTGCATGTGGACACCAGTGATTTTTCCTGAAGTGCCATGCTGAGAAGGGGAGCAGGAGTGCCTGGCATAAGCACCTGGCAAGCAGGTAGTTCCCACCAGAACTGTTACCTGCCCTCCTGATAGAAACACACGGCAGGTGGCAGGCAGCAACAAGCCACCATTATAAATCTCTCAGAATGCTCTGGAGTAGCCAGTGCAACGACATTTTGGGGCATTCTGGGAAATTTGAACTAGCTGTTCTTAGTTGTTTGCAGTGGCTGCAAGGCAAACCTATGGCCTGAAGGCCACCAACAAAAATGACAGTCTGACTGATGACAGTTTGACAAGGGCCCCCTTCAAACCTGGAGTGACTTCTACTCCCTAAAGTGACCTGTCGAGATGTTATCTGCCTACATATACTCATTTCCATTGCTATGTTGGCCTCGGGAACTCGTAATGATCCTTACTCAAGACCAGGGATAGGTGGCCTTTTTCAGCCTGAGGGCCAAGTTCAATTTTGGAGGAGCTCTTGGGGGCTGCATTCCAGTAGTGGATGCAGCCAGATGCAAAAGGGTCAAGGCCAAACATGCAAACAAAAAAATCAGCATATTGTAACTTCCAGCTCTTACTGCCCATAACTAAGCCTTAGTTTTAGCCTTCTAGAATGGTGGGGGGGGGGGGGGAACTGCCTAAATGCTGGGAAAACCCCAAACAATCAGTGACTGGGAAAAGGGCATCATGGGAAGGTGTGGCCTTAGGACCCCAGCAGGCCATGTTCACCTCCTAGGCCGGAGGTTTTCCACCTGTGTGCAAGACCATGTTCTCCAAAGACATCATTTCTTGTGGCATGATACTAATGATGGGAAACAAAACAAACTGGCACTCAAAAAAACTTGGCTTTTGGACTACACCTGTGAAATGTAGCCTATACTTACCACTAAATAGATGCTGCTAAATGCACTAAAGTTTTGCTGATGGGCAGGGAACAGTGCTAGAACTGACCACGTGGGCCATAGAGATGGCTCAGGGAACCAAGAATGAGAATGAGAGTTATTCATTTCCAAACAAAAGATGTTCTGGGTTTCAAACCTCCTGGGAAGTGCTCTGATTTTTGTGCCTTTCAATTTCAGTTATGTGAAGAGTGGCTGAGGGTCAGCTTGTGGAGCAAGATTTATACTTTGTATTTATACTTTGTATAAATCTTGTATAAAGTCACCCTTTTCAAATTACTCATCCAGGACTATGGAGCTTTTTTGGTCCTGGACAAGGACCTGTTGTACATAGTGCATTTATTAGGTGCTTGTGATTCTTTACTCATGATTGTTTAAGGGGTTCTTTAGGCAATGGTGTGATCATCCAGTTTCATGTCTGCTTTTTCAGAGCACTTTTCCTGGATTGTTTTTCCAGAGCAGAGAAAATGGGGTCATCTCTCAGAAAGCAAAAGAAAGGATATTTTCCTACATGCATAATTATGGTATTTAGTTATAGCACAGCACTACTGAGAGGTTTTAGACTGAAAAGCATGAAAGGACAGAGCTCAGGGGCTGTGATTAAACTGAAAGTAGATACAGCGATAAACTGCTTCATGTAGAAAAAGCTCTGGGTCCAAAATTGGCTGCAACCTTGAGGGAAGTGGGTAGAACTAAGCTAAGAAGCCCAAGTGACTTTTCTAATCGGCTTCCTATGTCTTGCCCCTTTCTAGCCGCTCCAACCTGAATGCCAAGACTCACGACAACTTGAAGCTGAACTGTGACACCACAGACTTTACGGCGGCCATCATCTGCATCCCCACCCCTCCTGCCAACACACCGGATGAGAGCCAGCCCCCCTCGCCTGGAGGCCCTGGTGGACCCCTACGCAATTCCAGCCTCTCCACTCCATACGTACTCCACGAGACTGTCAAGATCTCCTCCTTGTAAGAGGAGGCTAGGGTGGTGTCCTCCTTTCTCTGCCCAGAGTCTCGGCTGCCCCCCCGCCCCCAGATCCCTGTTTATGTGCTGGGGGCTGTCTCCTCTGCACTAGCCCCCCCCCCTTTAGCTGCAACTGGAAATCATCAGGGAAGGGCGGTGTCACAGTTCTTTTCGTAGAGGTGATATTGGAGGCTGCCAACAGGGGCGCTGGAGCACAAGGGCTTTGGAAGCCGGCCCAGCTCTTGCTCACACACACCTGCCCTGCAATCGAAGCCATATAGGAGGGGTGGATCCCAGATGCTATGCAACTGCAGAGGGGCAGAGTGATGCAAGGAAAATAGGACACAATAGGTGGACCTCTGTGGTCATGGGGAACATATCCTGAAGGCTCTTTCACTATACCAAACCCATTCACCCTGAGCAACAGGGCAAGGGCATAGGGTGAGCTAAGATCCCTGCATTTTGCCCTCCTACCCTGAAACAGGGTTTGGAACACTGGAGAAATGGAGGTAGGGAGCAAGGACTTTGGGTTTCTTCCCATGGCTGTGGAAGAGGGGTTGAATAGTGGGATTACAAGACTCTTACATTCTTGTGGCTAGGAGTGGCTGATGTGCCATAGATGAATTTACAAGATGAAAGGAGGGCTCTGAGAAGCAGTGACTCCATTCCCACCTTGGATTCCCATCCACCCCCAGCACTGTAAAGGAAGTACTGCTTAGTGATTACAGCAAGGGGACTCCAGAGTCAAGATAGCCTGTGGGACAGTGAGAAGGTAGGAAAAGAAACAGAATCCACTAAACTTCCAAGATGTTTTTCTGTCCTCTGGGTCTCTTGGCTGAGCCATGACATAGCTGGGATGGGAAAAGCCAATTAGTGCTCTCTCTCTCCTTCTTCCTTTCTCTTTTCCCACATTCCTATTTCATCTCTTGGAATCTGCACTTTAAAAAACAAAAGTTTATTGTGCCAGAACACTACACCTCATGGGAACCTCATGCATCACTCTCCCTGCCACCACCACACGCACCTGCACCCTACTGCGTGGCATCAAGACTGTGCATGTGTATTATACCTCCAAGAGTGGGATCCCAAGTCCACGGCTGCAGCGCATCAGATGCATGCGTAGCTGTGTCCCCATTCCCACCTACCCTGACTGAAGATATGCTGTGAAGAACTGAACCAAACCTGCAGAGCAGGGAGGTGGTCTGTGCAGTCCTCCTCCGGACATTTTTCCAAATGTTACTACAAATGGAGAAATTGACTCTGGATGCTAACCTTACACCATTCATTGTAACTGGAGAAGAACCATGAACATGGCAGAAAGCAGACAAGAAACATTGGTGGGATGATGGATACCGTTCTAGGTATCAGGCAAACCACAAGTCCTGTAGCATGCATCAAATTGGCCAGCTCTCAGCGTCCAGGAAAAGATTCTTCTCTCAACAGGAATGGCCTTTTTGCTGATCTGCTGTCCTTCTTGGTCTTCCTTCTTTTGCTAAGTGTCTTGGATTCTCTGTCCTGTTGATGAGTGGAGGGTAAGCAGGGTCTGTTTGTAGAGTTAGGGTAGCCAGTGAATTAAGTTAGCACATAGAGAGAAGGATGGCCTAGCAAAGTCTTCTGCAAGTTGCAATCCGAGTTGCCTGGAAGGCACCAGGTTGAGCAGGGCTTGTCTAATGGGTTAAGAGAGAGACCTGGGAGGGTTTTCAGCAGCAGTGGCAGCAGCAGCCTAGTGAGTAAGAATGGAATGTGATGCATGGAACCGTATCCCTAGGTTCAGTCCACCATTCGGGCAAAAAAATGGCGAGTCAGATCTAAGTGGATGCTGAACTCTCATATCCTTGGACAAGATTAAACACATGAAACACAGTATCTGGGACATTCTCACCAAGGATGCAGTTAGAGCTTTCCTTATAACAACTAAAGCAACAAATCCATCTGCTGGATGGTTAATGAAATGCCAGCAAATAACTTCAGTTCACTTTAGTGTAGATCAATTAATGTTATTGCACTTTGAACAAAGTCATGAAGGATGGATGAATGTGTGGTACCAAAGGTGGTGAAAATGCCTCCTAAGGGCTACCTTAAAGGCAGTGAGGTGCAGAGAGGAAATAGAACCTAAATCAAGTCCATCCATTAGAACATTCCATTAGAAACATAGAAACGGAGCGAGTCAGAAGGGGCCTCCCGGGCCATCTCGTCTGACCTCCGGCACCCGCCGGCTCCGCTCACGACTTGCCCACCATAAAAAGAAAAAAAAGAAAGCTTTCTATCCCAAGGCCTCCATGAAATCAGTGCTATATGAGTACCCAAGCAATGACTGAGAACAAGCCCTGCTGAACAGAGTGGAACATATTTCCAAGTAAATTTGCATAGGCTGCTAGTCTAGCTTGGTTCCAGTCCCAGAACAGGGAAAGAAATACCTTCTCTGGGTAGATTCTTTCTGTGAAGAGGCAAACTGAGGATGGATTCATTTGGGCTGTTTGGTGTTGTTTTTCTTCTGGAACTACCCTGAATGGGTCCCTAAATACTGTGGCATTTACTGTTGACCTTCACTAGGTTGATGTGAAAATTTTCCAGGAGGATCTGCCCATAGTTTATTGATACTTTTGCTGCCACACAAATGGGTTGCTGGAAAAAGACAATGCAGATCATTCTAGGGGGTAGAAAATAGAGTAACTATTTTCAGTCTCCTGAATGCCACTCTATTCTCCAAGTGTAGTATTAAAAGCAACAGCCCAAAATCTAACTTCCACAAAGCCCATCAAGAGCTAACAAGAGTGAGAACCTTATAAAACAAAGCAATATTATCAGGTTTCAGTATATGCAAAGGGCAAATTGTCTGATTCTGTTTATGACATAGGTGTAAAATCTCAGTCCTGGGCCCAAATCCAGCCCTCTGGTGGTCCTAATCACCTTCCAAGCTTTTCCAGAAAGTCATGTACTGTTTCCTCTCCTCTCCTCTCCCCTCCCCACACCCACCCCAATCACAGGGTGGATTCCTGGCTTTAGTGCAGCTTTCCCTCCCCTCAGAATGGTTGACATGCTTTGCATAAGGCTAAGTTACTGGGAGTAAGAGCATTAAGCTAAAATATACTGACATTTTTGTCCCCACACTGTTTGCCTTGAGTTCTGCTCTTGACTGGGATATGTCTGCCTCCTCCCTTGAGGTTTTCAGAAATGAATTTGGTTCTTGGGCTGAAAGAGGATCTGCCCCCCTGATTTAGGGTAACCAGGGCTTTTTTTGTCATAGAACGCACTGGAACAGCGTTCCCACACCTTTTTTTCCAATGGATTTTATGTAGCAGATCAGCAGCAAACATCATTAACATAGCGCCTGCAGGCTGCTTTTGTGTCTGCTATCTGCTAGTGAGATAGTGAGGATGCTGCTCCTTGCTTGGCTTGGGATTGGGGGATTGGTGTGTGTGTGTGGTCGCGCGCTTACTGCCTGCGAGGTGAGTTCCCGGCACTTTTTTTTTTTTTTTTACAAAAAAAGCTGAGGTAACCAAGATAAAAGTAGGTTTTGGGGGGGAAAGGGGGGGGGGGCTTCTTCTTTTCCCAGTCTCTCTCCCAAACTGCTCAATGGAATACATTGTGCACCAGGATTTTTTGGGCTCTGCCCTATATAGGACTGCTGCCTCTCTCTGACAAAGGTCTGCTAAGTTTAACTGCCAGAAATTCAACAGGTGAAGTTTTGTAACATCACTAGTAGCTACATCTTCATGTTGGAAAGCTCAACTCCTGGTGGATTCTGCCCAATTTGTCCAGGACATATAACATCTGACAAGGGAAAGGGTAGCATCCCTGGACTTGGTGTGTGTTATGGGTGTGTTTTCAGGATTCTCCTGAAGTAAGCTGCCTCAAGAAAGTGCAAGTTGTTGCCATGTGACATGCAAGGATTTCACTCCATGCACCCCATTGCTGTGTGCACCCAGATTAGCCAAGGAAGGAGGTGTGGTTGCCATTCCTGATTTTGCATTTTCCAGTGTAGGATGGCCCGCAATGTGGCTCCCCATACATCAAGGCTGACCACAACATTTTCTTGTCTGAAATCTCTGAGAAACTGAACAGGTGAAAAGTAATGGGTTGAATCTAGTGTTAGTCCTAATTAGAGTAGACCCATTTAAATGAATGGTTCATAAGTTAGCCATGAGTAACTTGCTTCATTCATTTCAGCGAGTCTACAGGGCTGGCCCAAGATGTTTGCTAACTGAGGCAAAGGGCAACACACACACACACACACACGGCCTGCTGAGCTGATAAGAAATGTACAGAATCATGACCATTGCTGAGAAAGTGACCAAAAGTGGAGGTGGATGGTTTGCCTTTGCTCTTTATATGAGTTTTCTCCCACCTGGTGCTTTCCCAATATGTTGGACTGCAACTCCCATCATTCAAACACAGCCTAGCCATTGGTTAGGGATGGTGGGAGTTGGGCTTTCATATATATAAAAGGTTGACGAGTGTTGAACTTTTTGTTTCAGTTAGGGAAAAAGGATAATTCAGAGTAAGATCCTGTAGTCTGTACTCAGGTAAGTTACACTGGATTTGGTTGGGGTGTAATCTCTGTGTTATGGGTATAGAACTGCTGCTGAGGGGAAGAAGCAGTGTAATAAGAAGGTTAAGCATTATGAAAGATATGGAGAATGAAGAACAGCATGATTCTACCTTTTCCTAAAAATATTTATTCATACAATGGCTGAAGTGCATTCCCATGCATGTTTAGACAGCATGGCTGGTTGTGGCATGCTGAAAGTCAAAGGTTTTTTAATTAACTCTAACTTCTGGAATTCTCTGCCACAAGACCCACTAGCCTAAGTGGCCATTTAAAAGGACTGGACAAATTCAAGGAGAAGCAAGGTATTGGCTATACTAACAAGTGGTGCTAGACAGATGCTGAGGATAAACACTAAGCAGATAGCTGTTTTTATGCTTGGCCAAAGGATCTTGGGAGTTGTGATTTAATGCATCTGCAGGGCACCAGGTTGGAGAGGGCTAATTTAGGCCTTCGGTGTAGTCCAGCAAGCCTCTTTCGATGTATTCAACACAGGAATTGCTTGGTGAATTGTGCCTCATACTGTGTTGATGCAGTTCTGTTTGGCTTTCAGCTTTAGAAGACGAATTGACTCTGACTCAAACCACTACTTGTCTTGGAAACTTTAAAGAGGCCACCCTCCTTTTAACTTTCTTAATTCCTGGCTTTGCACTTGCAAACCAGGTAATGGTCCAGGGAACTGCCTGTGGGAGGCTGAAAAGATCCAGTGTACACAAACAAGTCAGTATGGTTGGAAGATACACCAGGTCGGTGGATTCACTGAGAGTTCAGTATGTGGTAAACAGTTTCTGCAACTGGCTCAAACACCTGCACACTACTTACATTTTCTCACATTTATGCTTCTAAGTAGTTGCTCACATAGGAAAGTTGAAATCGCCAGGTGATTAGTCCAGAAATCTCTAACAAGTTTCCTCCTCTCTTCTTAGAACACATCCAGCCAACGGATATGTATGGCTAATCTTTGTGGGCCTGTGAAAGGCTGATTTATCCTGTACTGGCTCTTTTGGCAGCTCTGTGCTGGCTAAGAAACAGGCAGTTTCCAAGCTGGGTACATGGCAAAAAAAAATTATCATGCCCGCATCACCAAAGGCTTCACCTATCCACACTATGAATTACCTCAACATACCAACTTTTTCACTATAACACAAGCCCAGTCTCAGGCTGTTGCATAATTTGTAATTTTGAGCCTTTCTTGCAGAGTCTCACCATTCTCACTGCAAATCCTTATCATACAGAAAAAGGTGCTGGTGGAGAAACTTCACCTTCTCCTGCATTGTTGTCCAGGCAGCTATATCAGCTGTTTCAGGCATAAGATCTGGCCATCATATCTTCTCATCAGCTTGCTGGCAAAATAAAATCTCAGCCTTTTCTAATGAAAATGATGCTGCCTGGAATTGCATACAGCACAATCCTGTAGATGCCTACTCTGAAGTAAGTCCTATTGTATTTAGTGGGACTTAGTTGTGGGTAAGTGTGTATATGATTGCAGCCTCAGATAAACTGAAAAGTAAGAGAAAGAAGCTACATCTGCTGCTAGAAAAGCTGTTCTTAGAGGAAAGGCAGAATTGGGGCTATATCAGGAAAAGGCGACTCACAGCCCTACAAAAGTGTTTGCCTATAAATCTCATGATCCTTGCAATGTGATGGAATGAATAAAAAGAGAGACACTGAAAATCTGAAGCCCCAGCAACCCAGACCTAGAAGTGCAGCCATACTCTTCTACAGCAAAGCACCCAGGCATTTTGGTTCTGGTCCTCCACTCTCCTAGCCTCTGCAAGTGTGTTTATATTACCCTCTTAAATTACAGTTTTTGGTTTACTCCATTGTTAAAGTACTTATACTCTATTTGTCTGCATTGCCAAATGAAGAGGAGAATCAACTATTTGTCTTCACTTTGCTATGTCAGTAACAAATACAGAGGTGGGCAGCTTGTAATCCTCCAAAAGATTTAGGCAACAAACCCCATGATTTCTCACTATTGGCTAGGGCTGTTGGAAGTTGTAGGCCAAAACATGGAGGGCCACAAATTGCCCACCTGTCTCCATTACCCTTGAATGGGCCACTATTAAAAGGGAGTGGAAGGCAGGAAGACATTCACTCACATATTGTATTGCATGAAATCTAATGTCCACAATAGGAACTTAACTCAATTACTGCTGCACTGCCCATTTCTAAATTCTGTTACAGTTGCTTGCAAGCCAACCAACAATAGATAGTCTACCTCGGATAAAGGCCCATTGTGCATGTAGGAGGATTTTTGTTCATCTGGAGATACTGCTCTAGAATGCGTGGTAAAACTTCTCCTGGACTGTATCACTTCAGGCTGCAAGTGTGATGTTCATGTCTGTCTGAATACTCCTCCAGGAGTTGTGGGGAACCTCCCTGCATGTCATAAGGTTGTATGCCAGGGAGGAGAGGTAACTGAATTCTCCCTGTCTTTTTTTTTTTTTTTTTTGCATGCAAGAAGTGCATTCCTGCTTCTTGTAAGAGTATTTAAATTTGCGAACCGAACAATCTGCAATCTGGGATGGTACAGTCCAGAAAAGCTCTAGCTCTTTCCTGTGTTTCCGTTAGACTGGACTTAGGCCCTCACCATGACAAAACTGGGAGCTATGTCCTACAGTAATAGAGACAAGTGGCAGGGCCAGAAAGGAAGGCTTGTGGGCCCCAAGCTGTCTGCAAATTAGTGTGACCTTGGTCAAGTCACTTCAACTCAGGTTCCTGTTTGTGTACAAATAGGGAGAATAAAACTGACCTGGAAAAGGTTGTGTGAAGAATGTATGCATAAAGTGGAAGAAGAATGAATGTCAAATGTATTTGGAGGGATGAGGAGTGGGCTAAGGAGGCATCATCACTGAGGTGCCCTGGGAAAGAAGGTGTTGGAGACAAGAGCTGCTTAAAGAAGGTGGACGCTGCTGTAGTTTTGTGCCAATAAACAAAATTGGATGAGAACTCAAATAAAAGGCATGTATCCTATTTTTATTGTTGATAGTGGGACAATTGGGGATAAATGTAAGAATTACAGAAGACCTTGCTTTATCATTTCCATGCATGTTAAAAATCACTTGAACATTATACTAGTAATTACTTTAACAGTTGGGTGAGATACCCAAACACTCCACATCCCCATTAAATAAAACAGTATTCAAAGCATGGTTTGCGTGAGGCCCAAGATTGGGTGATTCATAACAAACCATAGCACTCATACTCAGAAATATATTTGCATAAAATTAATGGATTGCTATTAATCAGCCCATGACTAGAGAACATTATATTACCATTTGCCCGATTACAAAAAAGAAACACCAAAGTAGCTTTTATAGTGAAAAAAATGAGTTTTTTTATGCATCAGTATAACAAATGCTTTAACCATTCTGGAAATGTAAAGATCTAGAAACCTTGCCTATATATTTTAAATGTTCTGACTCTCTGCAGCTCAGTAATAGCAGTGCACAGGACCTGGTCTTGGGACCAGAGCTGAAGCAATGGCAACTCCCAAATAGCTGACTCAAATATATATCACAGTTCCCTCGGCAAGGGATTTTGGCTGGGCTGCTCAAGATATCCTATTTCCCCAGTGTATAAATGGCACAATTTTGAGCCCAGAGAGCCCAGTTCAGATTTTATCATGCAGTGGGCTTGGAGGTGTTTGGCTTCCATTGCCCACCTATGAAATAAAAGGTAGGGTTCTTTCAACATACTACAGAGTCAACAGCTAAAATAACGGTCATGCTGACTGTATTAACATGTAAGGGTATTGCATCTCTTCTTCTTGTAGGCTACATCCTATGCTGTAGATCCACTGCTATGTGTCCCTGTTGTGGGAGAGGCTCAGTGGTGGAGGAAGGACCCTTTTAGGGCCAGCTTTGTTATTAGGCAATGAACACACTACCTCAGGCAGCCAGTGCTGGGGAGCAGCCGTGACAGCCCCCTGCTATTCCCTATCTCTGTGCTGGGGGGGCAGCACAAAGTGGCCATTTAGCCATCCTGCACCCCTTAACTAGTCTCCTGACCTCAGTGCAAGATGCTCTTCTATTGCCATTACTGAAGAAGGCTCAACTGCCAGTCTGATCAGCTTCTGTTATGTGTAAAGGTACCGTCTTATTCTTTGCTTCAGGTTCTGCCTTCCCCATGTACTGTGAATGGCTGGGCTGATACCTCCAAGAAGCAGATCAGCAAGCATGAAGAAATTGGCTCTCCTTTGAAAGCTGCTCATCTGTGATTTGCTATCTTGAACCATGCAGGCTCTATTTAGTGAAGTCCATTAAGAATCCACTTTTCCAAAGATTCCCCTTTAAAACAAGTAACACAAATAATACTACATCAAGTTATGTAATAGGGGGATATTTATTTACCGTTTCCAGCCCGCTGTACTTTATAAGCTCACATAAAGGTACAGAAGATATTTTTCCCATCCCGGGCACATTTATACCTGTTTCTAAAGGCCTGTCCCCCCGAGAGAAATAAAAGTAGCCAAAGAAACTAAGAATTTCTCTAGATCAGCATTCTTCAAACTGGCGATTTCGAGACGGGGCAAACTACAAATCCCATAATCCTTAGCCTGGAATTACAAGAGGTGTAATCCAACACATTTGGTGGGCATCAGGCTGAAGAAGGGAAATAACCTGCCAGAGATTTGTAGAGCTTCCTGAGATAAGCACATAAAACTGTTTGAACAGTTGAAGTGAGCCATAAAATGCTAGCAATTAGCAAAACTACCTGCTTCACACGCACATTAGGAAGAGTGCATCAGCCAATCAGAAAGCAAGAATTCTAGAAGCCAGTCAGCCAACCGTAAGAACTTATATCCCAACCTATGCAGTTCCACGCTTGGAAATGCTCATAGCCAATCAGAGATAACCAGTCCATCTCAGCCAATCATAAATCAAAGATGTATCTGTCTGCGAATTAAGAGACAGTAGCTACTTTCATCGCCCTATCGGAATGAGGAAAATTACACTCCCACCTCTCTCTCCTTCTATTAGTAGCAAGGAGAGGTGGTAAATGGGAAAGAGGCGGGATGCTATTTAACTGGCAGAGACATTGGCCACTCAGCAAAGGACTTCCGTCACTCTCAACCAATGAATGTGCAGTCACGTGCCCCTCGGCCATTGAAAGCGGCCCGGTTGCTATGGTTTACATAGGGACCGCCTAACTTGTTGCTAAGGGGCGTGGAAACGGAAGTTGAGCTCGCCGGGGTCAGAGGCCGGCTGTGTTGATGTTGACACTAGGCCGGGCCCGCAGACGGGCCGTGGTGGACGCTGCTGTCAGGAAACTTCGAAAGCGGTAGAGGAGAGAGGGAAGAAGCTGGTCTGGTGGATCCGGGCTGCTCTGAATAACTGCTTCCCTCTTGGGCGCCTCCTGGAGATTGATTGATGCGCTCTCTTCCGCCTTCCTGCTGAGCTGCACTGAGCTGCGGTGGGGAAAGCGATATATTGTGATTGATCCTGTCATCCGGGCACTTGTCTCCGCCTTTCCCCTTTTACCCTTTCTAAAAGAGTGTTTGCCGTCCCCTTCGGCTTTTCGTCCGCCTAGTTGCCCTTCCTCCCTTAGCCCTCTTCATCCGGGTAACCTGCCTGTTTCTTAGCCCTCTTCATCCGGGTACCCGCTTGCTCCCTGGCCCTCTTTATCCTGGTGTTTACGCTTCGTCTCCCTCTCGGATATCTTTCTGTTCCTTCCCTCTCCTTCTCCCCCCGATCCCTCACCTGACCCACATTAGCCCTCCCATACGGCTACTTTCCAAGGCCCCCCGTCCGTGTTCGTTTGGGTAGCTGCCATTACATACCCTCTCAATCCGGGTGTTTGCCCCCCTCTGCTTCCCCAGGAGTCTTTTTTTCGCCTCCTTTCCCTCCCTGCCGCCCCTCCCCTCCCCACCCGCGTTTTTGCCATGACTATTCTGCCCAAGAAGAAAGCTTGTCCAGCAGCAGGGGACGGAGACCGGGATCAGCCTGGCTCTCGAGGGGGAGGCCCAGGAGGGCCCGTGGGCCCCGGCGGCGTTGGGGGCCAAGACCCGCGAGGCTGCTCTGGCTCTGACTCCCACGCACGGGGCCCCGGCGGAGGCGTCGGAGGAGGGGGCGGCCCCGGAGACCCACATTCAGGACGTGGCGGGGCTCGTCCCCGGGCCTCGCCCCCTCCCCCACCGCCCCGTTGGGGACTGCCCCCCGCCGGCTCCCCTCCGCCGCCCAATCCTGGTGTCGGAGCCGGTGGCGACGGCCCCGGCCTTGGCCTGCTGGACCCCGGCGTGGCCGAGGCGCGGGGCGGGGTCGGCGGCGGCTGCTGCTCCGGGCCCGGCCACAGTAAGCGGCGGCGGCGGGGGGGCGCTGGCGGGGGGCTGGGGGCAGGAGGGCCCGGCGGAGGGGGCGGCAACAGTCCCGAGCAAGATGAGGCCGGCGCAGGCTACAACAGCGAGGACGAGTACGAGACGGCGGCGGCCCGCATCGAGAGCATGGACCCAGCGACCGTAGAGCAGGTACTTCGCACTTTGGGGGCGACAGGCGGCGAAGGCCGGGCTCGCGGGGGAGCGACTCGTGTGGCCTGTCAGAAGCTTGTTTGGGTGTGATCGCCCTGGGGGAGTCTTGGCTGCCTTTGGCCTGTAGGATGGCATAAAACAGGGTGGCTTATCACCCTGTCGCCAACGGTGCTGTTCAGTCAGAAAGGCGAGGCAGATTTCGGTTGGCTACCGAGTTGGGGCTTCCTACTGGGTTCACCTGCATCATACACGTATTTACCACTCAACATATTTCGGTGGACACCTAACACCTGCCTTTACTCTTAACACTCATGCTCATATCTAAGGATGTCATATGAACTGGCACTCAAGCATGCTGCTCCCAAGGTCTGGGAACACTTGATGCTTTCAGTAGACTAGGGCTCCTGGGGGAAATCACTTGTGCTGGATTTAGTAGGCTCATTTATTAGAAATTCCCACTGGGGGACCCATGAGAACAGAGTCTGAAGAGCCTATTAGTTGTAAAGAGTTAAACCATCTTCCTGATAATGTTTAATTTGGGATATTCTTGTGGAAAAAAAGATTCACTTGTTTTAGCAGAAGTGTGATTGGATTGCTTGTTAAATTGTGGGGCCTGTATTATAAGAAAACAATTCCAAATGCCTTGCCAGTTAATGAATTGTGGAATAGTTCTCCAGCTGATTGCAAAGGGAAGCAAATACTTCTTCCTGTGATTGCAGTTATTTTATTCTCTGTAGGAGAGTGGTATCATCCAGAAAGCTAGGACAGAAGTAGTAAAGGGTGGGTGTAAAGGAAAGGATTCTTTTCTGGTTTGTCTGACCAACAGAGGAAGGTTATTGTGACCTCATTTTAAGAAAATACATAATTCCTTATGGAAGATGAAATAATTATTCCCTGTCTGCTTAGCAGAGAATAAAGAGACCTCATTTAAAGTCAGCAGGTATGGTAGAAACCTTTGTCTTAGAGTAGGTGGGTGGAAATCCCTGTGGAATGAATGTCAGGTCTGGTTTTGGCATGTGATGCAGGAAAGAATGAAGGCCAGGATTTCTACTGGAGTGCATCAAGAACTTGTGTGTATACATTACCATCTTGCAGTGAAAGAGCAGTTTTTCAGGTTGAGATCGCCACCTGAGGTCCTCTTTGGGGATAAAAGATTAATGGTTCCTCTGTGCTAACTAAAATGGCATCTTCCTCTCTGTGACTCCAGTCATGGGTGTTCTTCGCCTGTGGAAAATGTGCTTTTATATGGAAAACAAAGATAATTGTTTAATGGGAAGGAGATGTTAAAGCAGAGTTTGTGTAGATCAGAACCATCTTAGAAGGTAATCAAAGGTTCACAAATACAGGCTTGTCCTGCATTTCTAGAGGGTCTCCATGTTGGAATATTAAGTTCCTTACTGAAAATGTGGAGATACCCATTGCACTGAGGGAAAGGATTTGTGTTTTGTTAATGGGCCGAGACTGAACAAATATGTGTTATAGAGGAAAGAGTGTCTCCCATAAGAGGCCCTAATCTTTATGTGATTATACAAAACTGGTTCATATTGTGTTACCAGTTAGCCAAGAATTGTTTCTTCTGAGTGGCTGCTGCTCTTCTGGGTCTCTAATTCTTTGATAGGGAAGATCCTGAGGTTCCAATTGCAAATATTGGGAATTGAATTCAGGATCTTGTGCAACTGGTGAATTGTGAGCCCTCCCCAGTGCAGGAGCAGTCTCATAACTATTCTGTGTAGGAGGTTTAACTGATCACCCCAATAGCATTTCTCATTGTGGCTCACTGCCAAGCATGATTTACATTTACCCTTTTACTCTTGTTTGTTGATGGATATGCTGTGTGTTTTCCTACTAGCTAGCTTCATCCTGCTAAACTGTGTGAAGCAAAGGTTCTGCTTAGTTCGGTCAGTGGAAACAGTATATTGTGGAATATGCTTAAAAGACTTAAGGAGATCTTCCTATATATTCTGCTGCTGTGGTCCCATGCTGTTACTACCCAAGGCTTGAAAGGAGTGAGAAAAGGAAGCATATTTCAGATGAATCAGAACAGCTAAGCACAAAGAAATCCCTTCTTAATTCCACCACACGAAAATATTTCTGGAAGATGGCTTGAGGTGATTGCTGTTAGGGTGGCTCTGAAGTAACTTTTCTGTCTGCAGGAAATACTGTCCACTTCTGCATGTCTGCCACAGTAACCCTCTGTGCTGAAAAGGACAATGGGACACATTCTAGAATGCCCATTCCGTAAGGCAGAATGGATTTCATCCTTTGCATTCTCTTAAATGTTTGTTTGACCAACCTAATAACTGAAATTCACAATTGTCTGATATTAATGTGGCAAATGACGGTTGCCAGACCTGGAAGAACTAGCATCACCATCCTAGGCTTTTTTTTTTTTTTTTTTTTTTTAGAGAAATGATGTGAAACCCAGATGTTGAATGGGTCAAACAGAATTCTTGACTTTTTGGAATCTGGCTTATGGTTCTGCCAGATACAGCAACAAGGAACTTGAAATACCAGTTTCCACTGCTAGAGAAGGGGAAAAGGACCAGGCAGCTGTTTTAAATTGCAGCACTGTGTAGATTTGTCCTGAACATTGGGAGGAAATACCTTAAATGTAAGGATTGGACAAGAATGCAAATTGCTTCGGAAAGCTGCTAAAGTTTGTGTTCATAAGAAGAAACCAACTACCCCAAAGCTTGGAGCAAGTAAATTGGTTATAACCAGATGGAAAATTTCAAATAGGAAGCTATCATTTGAAAGATACCTAAATATATTCAATTAAATTATGAGCCTGGCTAGCTTGGCAGCCCCTTCCTATCCTAATGGTGGTTGGTATGCCAGATCCTAGTTACATTTTCCTTAGATGCATGTAACTGGGAATTTGGCAACAACCGTGAACACTGGAGAAATGTGCAGTACTGGGGGGGTTGATGGGCATGCATGTGTCTATGCCTCTGGATAGCCCATGGCTACCAAAAATCAGGTTCAGAGTGGATCTGCATATGTCACCTGATGATTTGCAGCTGAGTATATGCTGTACCTCATTTGGAGTGCATTGTGCTAGAAGCTTTTTCAGGGTGGCTGGAAATCTTTGTTTTGTGGTTCTTGAGCTGGGATGATGTTTCACACAAGCAGGTCATTCTCACTTGACACTTCCATTGTTGCATAAAAGGCATGTGCAACCCCAAAAATGCTTTGTGTCTGGCCACTTGTACAGAGGAAGGAGTTCCAAATTATAGGACAGTCACAGTGAATGGCTTGGTGTTCTTTTGCCATTTTAATGTAACACCTAGAATTGGGGCCAGGGCGGGGGGGATAATCTGTTGGGCTGTGGGTGCATTTGGCAATTTCAGAAGCCATCCTGGCCATGGTGTGGGTGGCTAGTCACAAAAGATAAGTAATCTTTCTGAAAGTCCTAAGGCAAGGCAGAAGTAGAGGCTGAGCCCCAGCATACGGAACAGCTCCTTTGAACCCACAATTTTCTGCACCAATAGAAGCCCATTTCACAGTAATCCACTTTGATTTCTGCTAAGGAAATTGATTAATGTTTAAAAAATAGCAGGAGAGCTAGGGCATCCTGGGCATCAAGGATGTCTGGAGGCACTGTGTTGGCTACTTCCAGCCTAGCAGTTGCTGCCAAGATGACTTGGGTCAACCAAAGAATTGTGATGGGGTGCACAGAAGAAGGCATCCTCGGAGGTAGGCTTGCCTAATGCATTGTTCTTCAGGCTATGCACTGCAGGCCTTTAGGTACTTGACACATGCCCTGTTTTAGTATCCTGCCCATGCTTAGCAGGCCATATCATTGAGGACATGCAAATATCAAATTTATTGCAGGTGTGTGAGTATTCCGCTGTTGTCTTAAACTTCAGTGTGTTTGGGAAAGTAAATCGAAACCAGCTCCAATAGAATATAACTGTACTTATTATTCTAAACCAGTGGAATTCATAGTCTCCACACAAACATAGGGATGTTCCACACTTTTAATCCACTGAACAAAGATTCCTTGGGGCAGTGCTGGGCTTTAGATGATCTTCTGAGGAAATGCTGACTTGCCCTGACACATTCCCGTTGGTCTAGAACTAGCTTTGCCAAACTAGCTCTACAGTTACTAGTCTAATAGGACTTTTGCTAGCTATGACACCCATGTATTTCTCCTTATTTATTCACCATGGGTGATTCCTTGGGTAACTACTATTTACAGTCTAGAATTCAGTCACATTTTGACTTGTTATTGTGTAACAAGTTTCCCCCATCTCAGAATCTACTCCTCTTGCTCCATCTGTGGGGGCCTGGTTCTTCAGCTCTTGTATGCCTACCGGTTATGTGTGTGGTCTCCTTTCATGTGATTGTGCAGTTTCCCAAAGTCAAGCAGTATGTGCACACTGGTTACAAGTTGTTGAAATGAGTTTTGCATGTGTAGAGTATTCCATGTAAAAATAGAATTTTGCCCAGGAGGGAATTTACTGGACTGTTTCTGTGCAAGGCCTTGTCATGTTTTTGTTGGAAACAATGGGGATATTTATTTATGACATTGTTATACTGTTATGTATGTTTATTAGATTTATACCCCACCTTTCCCCCTTGCTGCTCTCAAACTTATCCCCACAACAACAACCCTGTGAGGAAGGTTGGGCTGAGAGTCTGTGACTGGCCAAAGTCACCCAGTTGACTCCATGGCCAAGCAGGGGCTAGAACCCAGATCACCTGAGTCCCAGTCTTGCACTCTTAACCACTATACCACACTGGCTCTCAGTTTAAAAAAAGTAAACAGTTGACATATACATGGGGAAGATAGTTTGTTTTTCCTAATTTTTGCCACCATGTGTTATCTGACAGTCCGTGGTATAAGTTTGAGTAAGGAACTCCTTGAATGTTGTAAGACTGAGGAAAAAATAGTGATGGGCAGTTAAAGTGGAAGTTTTATGGTATTTCAGCATTCATGCAGAGGAGCACCATGTCTGGGATGGCTCAGAATTTCATAGCCTCCATGAACTGTCTCAGCACATTACTGAGACAACACATGTAACAGGCCATGCTCTAGACTTGGTTTTTTCAGCCAGATCTGAGGATGCTGCTCTGAGTATGGAGGGCTTTGACTCAGCCCATTTGTCATGGTCAGTTCACTGCCTGCTGAGATTTAGACTGATAGAGGCTTTCCCCTCCACAAGGGTGGGAGATCTACGGTCTATCCTCAGAAGCTAATGGATCCATCTGGGGTTCCTGGCTGATAGGGCTGGTGCTCCTTTCAAAGCCCATAAAGAAATGAGTTGGATGGTTGAATGATCACTCCGAGCATCTTCTGTGTTGTACAGCTCCATGGTATACCCCAGAGCTGAGCCTGATGAAGCAACATAGGAGGTGGCTTGGGTGCAGATGGAGGAAACTTAGTAGATGCAGTTGAACCCTGTTGTATGCCTATAACTGGGTATATTTATAGGCAGTGAGGGTGGCAAAGAAACAACATCTCACTGCCTCCATTCAGTCTTCCATTTGACTCCAGTGGAGCATTTTAAGGTTGCCTGGGGTATATTACATGCTAGTCCCAAGGACATCTTTGAACCATATAAGGCCTGTTGAAAATTATTTGCTGGATGCTTCCGGGGGGGGGGGGGGACCTATTGCATCCAATAGGATTTGGTTGTCCAGATTTAAATATGTTAAAAAACCAAGAGCACAGCCTGGTCCAGTTTTATTGGATGAGTTTCAGTTGGTACAACTCAAGGATGTTGACAAGGTGCTTAGCCAGATTCATGTAACACCTCTGTACTGGATTCTTGCCCCTTCTGGCTTACAAAAACCAACAAGAAGGAACAACTGGCTGGGCCAAGAAACTTGTTGATCATCCTATGCCTCCTGAAAGTGGTGGCAGTGAGACCACTTCTGAAGAAAAGCCTCGGCTTGGAAGACCTTAACTGTAGGCCAGTAGCAAATATCCCTTTCCTAGGTATGGCTCTTAAGTGGGTGGTGGCCAACCAACTTCAGCTACTCTTGGATGAGATGGAAGATCTGGGTCCATTTCAGTCAGGGTTCAGACCTGGTTTTGTCATGAAAACAGCCTTGGTCACCCTGTATGATGCCCAAAGTTGGGAGAGGGACAAGAGGAGTGTGACCCCATTGATACTCCTGAACCTCTTAGTGAATGTTGATAACATTAGCCATGATATCCTTCTGAGGTGATTCTGGAGAGTAACATATACTGTGTTGCAAGTGGTTCTGTTCCTACTTGGAGGAGCATTTCCAGAAGGTGGTGCTTGGAGTTGAACCTCACAGATTTCTCCAGCATGGAGTTCCTTGGGGGTCTGCTCCATCCCCAGTGCCATTTGACTTGAAACTACTTTGTGAGATTATCCAGAGTTCTGGAGTGTATTGCATTCAGTATCTTAACACACAGCTCTATGTCTCCTTTTCATTGTCAGCAGATGAGGCTGTGGATGTACTAAAACTGGTATCTGGCTATGAAAATAGACTGGATGGGGGCTAACAAATTGAAGCTTGTTCCAGGCAAGGCTGAGATGCTATTGATGAGTAGTTCCTCTGATTAGATGGAGGGCGCTCAACCTGTTCTAGATAGGGTTGCGCTCCTTCTGAAGGAGCAGGTTTGTAGTTCGTGTGTGCTCCTTGATCCATCTTAAACACTTGAGGCTCAGGTGTCCTCAGTGGCTCAAAGTGCCTTCTATGAGCTTTGGATGGTGGGCCAGCTATGTCCCTAACTGGGCAAGTACAGCCTGATTTCAGTAATCTGTGCCCTGGTAATTCCTAACTTAGATTACTACAATGTATTTTACATGGGGCTGCTCTCAAAGCTGCAGCTCATGTGGAATATGGCAGCCAGATTAATAATTGGGACCAGCTGGTCCAGTCACATAAGACCATTCTGGCCCACTTGCACTGGTGCTCTGTATGCATCCTCACCTAATTCAAGGTGCTGGTTTTAACTGTATGGTCTTACACAGCTTGGGACCACAGTACTTGTTGGTATACCTCTCCCAACTACAGTCTACCTGGACTGAACAACTGGGCCCTTCACCTGAGTGCCAACTCTGAGGGAGGCTCAGAGGATGGCAACAAGGGGGAGGGTTTTCTGTTTATGTAACGGGCTTGAACCCTAACAAGCCAGACCTGGATGTCTAGCTCCTTAAAATGCTTGCTTGGCTTGTCATTAAAGTCTAGTTGCTAACAGTAGTACCATAGAGCTTTAGTTGGCATTTCACAGAACTAAGGAGTTTCTCCTTCTGATATTAAGAGATCACAATGACACAAGGAACATGTATATGGCACATCGTCAGCCTTGAACATTCCTTATCAGCATTTGCTTCTGCAGGTGAAAGCAGTCATGAGCCCCTGTTTTGATGTCAGACAGAGATGGAACCTTGGCCATCCAGACAGGAATACTCCTTACTAACTTGCTGACCTTCATTATCTCTTAGCACCTGTGTAAATAGGATTACTGGAATAGTTTTGGTACTATGTTTAATTATGTAGAATGTTGTATGCATGTGTTACAATGCCATAAATCTGTAATATATATAAGCTAATCATTTTCGTTGTGCTCTGGTTCAGATTGTATTCAAGGGGGGTTCTGCTTTTTCTATCTGAACTCAGCTGATTGGAATCCTACTGTGCAGGGGTCCCTGCTGTGGTGTAAGAGGCTTGCTGCAAAATGTTTTGGAAGTCTGGCTAGCTTTGGATATTATTGCAATAACAAATATCCTTAGTAAACCTAGAGTCTCTGGGAAAGTCCTTTTCTACTGCCTTTCTGATTATTGGGCCTATGTGTCAGAGGGTGGGAAGAAGAGTGTTGTGCCTGCCTAGTAAGCCATCTAGAGCAACTGCTGACTGGTTTTGTAGTGGTGCCTCACTCAGGAGTGGGAGCGGTATGAGTGGATGAGCAAGTTCTGTTGTGGAAGCAAGATGAATCTTAAAGTAGTTCCTATCCGCACAAAGGAAGCAGTCAGTAGCAAAAAAGAGTTCCTTCTTTTTCTCCCTGCACATGCAGTTTCAAGACATTGGATTTCTTTTTTGCATATCAGAGCAAGGGCTTATGCAACATCATTTGAGCCATAACCGTGTTGCCATAGGTGAGAAGAAATTGCACACAGATAAATGAGCACGTTTGGAGAAGAGAGGTGAATCTCTCCGCCCTTAGCATAGAAATGCAATGGTTTGGTGGTGTAGGAAGAGTTAGGGTTAGCATTTCATTCTGCCAGCCCTCAACATGTTTTTTTCATGCTAGCAACCTTATTTACAAGGCTGGGCTTATGGTTCTCTCATCTTGACATAATTAAAGTGGACTTTAGATGATAAAGGCAACCCCACATCTTTTGCACTTCCTTATGTTGCTAGACCATCTCCTACTTTGGTAGGCTGTATCCAGGTCACTGTGCTCCCACATTGTCCATCAGGTATAGAATGTAAGCCCTGTAACTTGCGCACAGCATCTAGCACAGTGTACAGCCATGTTTTAGTAGCAGAATCCTCCTGAAATCTCCAGGATGTATATTATACATTTTTGCAAAGTTATAAGGTCAGTTTACAACTTGCCTGATGCTCTCCAGATGTTTTGGAGTAGAATTCAGCCACAGCCAACATGAGTAGAAGCCAGAGATGACTGAGGTTGTATTAAGAAGTTTTTGGAGAAAATAAGTTGGGAAGGCTGTACATCAGCTGTTGTCTCCGCCTGTAAAACCCATTCACATCCTAAACCAGGTAGGTAGGAAGAGAAGAGATAGTGCTGTCATAATTGTGAGGCACAAAAGAGTTTCTTTGTCTCAGGTGTCATCTTCTAAGAATACCTTTTAGCTGTCATAGCAGTGAAGAGAGAGAAACATTACTTTAAACATAGGTCTTTTTCGATTTTCAGAAAGCATGTTTTAGTTCACATGGCTGAAGTTGCTAAATGTGATGGGGGTGGGAGGGAGGTGGTCAGCATGGTGACACATAACCTGTATGGAGAGTGTGCAACCTGTTGAACTTCATCCTTCTATATCCTCCCCCCGGCCCCCATGTGAGTAGACAGATTCCTTTGTAAGATAAGTGCAACTATTGTGAAAGGGCCTGTGCCAGTTTGTTTGAGCTCTAACATTGTTCTGCTTTCTGATTATATTCACTTTGTAAGGCACTAATGGATGACTTGAGTGCAATGCTGTAAACTGATCCAGAGCAGGGATGGCCTCACCAAAGAGGCAAAAGAGATGCTGCTGATGCAGGAGCAATCTGGGTCTGCTTGCCTATTTCTGCAAGGGAAGAGGTGCTATGGAGGTAGAATCTAGTTGCTAAAGTAGCAGCTAAGAGAATGAGCTTTCAATTCAGATGGAACCTTGGCTATGAAACCCCAAAGTGACCTTTTAGATGAAACACGGGCTCTAAGTTGCAGTCTTCTATCTGTAATATGGGAGTGATTGTTATTACTCTGCTTTATGCTATCTTGGTACTTTGTGCAGCAATCTAGTCTGCAGAGGACCTGGGGAAAGCCTGATCTTGGACTAGATGCCCTTATTGTTCTCCTTGCTCTTCGGTTGTCTGGATGCTCTCAAGTGATCCTAATGAACAAGGTTGCCTGGTTCACTGTATAAAACAATTGGAAGAATATGCTCAGTGGCAAAAGTTTGAAAAACATCCCACACATTTTGTAGCCCAGACTTCTCCATCCTGGTGCCCTCCTGATATTTTAAACTCCCCTTAGCCCAAGACACCATGGCCAATCATTAGGAATGCTGGGAGTTGTTCAACCATTCTGAATAGACACCAAGTTGGGGGCAGTTTCTCCAATCCATATTCATGCCCCCAAGTATGGGCCTTCACCTCTACAAACCTATGGCTTTCCTGATTATTCCAGTTGGGTATAAAAATATTGGTTTGGGTGGCACTGAAGGGTAGAAATTGTTGAGAAAGTGCACCCTGGAAGCAAAATCTTGGCAAATTTGTCTGTTCTCTTTGCTGCCAGAAGATGGCAGCACTGTCATTTGAGGCATAAACTCAAGAGCAGGGAGTCCAAAGGAAAGCTCACATAAGTTGTCCAGCAAGTTCTTAACTGACCGAGTAGGCTCCCGAAGGGGGGTGACAGTAAGCTTTCTAAGATGTCCTGATCCACGTGGGCTGCCTTCTCCCAGGCAAGTCCTTTGAAAAGAAGTTCTAATCTGGTGTTCCTGAAATAGGTGTTACTATTCATAGTTCTGGGATTTATTTCATAGATGACTAAATGAACCTGATTTCATTATTTTAATGAAGTCTGACCTGAATTGAGTCCTTGTGCACAGGGATCCCCAGACACATGCTTTTGTCTATCTGTTTCATAAAGTAAATTGCTACTCTTCATTGCTAGAGTTGCAGGATTTGATTGATATGCATTTGGTTAACAGCACTGAGAAGGGATAATTGGTTTGCAGGATTCCTACGTTCATGTGTGTGTACCCATGCATGAAAGTGCTGCTCTTAAAGTACTGGGCAAATGACCAGCTGTGTATTTCTAAGCATGAGGGCTGGAGACATACTTTGTGCCATACAAATTCTTCAGGTGGTTTTGCTTGCTTGCCTGCAGCATTCTCTGCACAATCACAGAGCCATCTTCTATTTGAGTGATGGTGATGAGCATAACCCCCACCCCCAGTGTCACCCCAAACCTAGAAAGTGCCTTTGGTGTGGATTTTCAAGCTGGGATTCCTTTTGTGGGATTGTCATGTGTGGAATTAGAGAGAAAGGATCAGTTGCCCTTCCTAGTTTGTGAGATGGGGATGCTGTCTAACTTGCTGACATCTGCCCCTCCTGTCACCAGCAGGAACACAGGTTCGAGAAGTCGCTGAGAGAGAAGAAAGGTTTCATCATAAAACAGATGAAGGAAGATGGGGCCTGCTTGTTCCGGGCTGTGGGTAAGTCCTGCCTACTGACAGGTCTTCCTTTTAGAGATTGGGCAGCAGGTAGCACTAGAGGTGGTGCCTGCCACCTCTTCTCCTTGGAAGCCATGCAAAGTTAAGACCAAAAATTTGTAGAGTATGGGGTGTTGCAATTGACACATGAAATTAGATCTCATTGTTTAAGAGGTAACTGTTGACTTGATGGCTAGTATTTAGTTTGGGTGCCAGCAGCAGGAGCGTGAGAATCCCAATGCCTAGTAAAGGCATGTGAAGACTCAGCCTGGCAACTGGCACATTGGATGCATCCTCTTCGTCCTCCAGGAAGTGTCTCTCTTTGGAGGTCTTGGGTACTGCAACCTTTTACTCACTTTTTCCTTGGTTCCTCTTCTCCCATCTTTGTTTCAGTGCATTTCAGATTACATTATGCATGGGAAAGGGAGGGCCCTCCAGATGTTGCTGGACTGCAACACCCATTATCCTTTGCCATTGGCTATGCTGGCTGGTAGAAGTTTGAGTCCAACAGCATCTGGAGTGCCACATGTTCCCCGCATGTTGACATAGGCTGAGGTAGCCTACCAGCCAGAAGTGAGGATTTGGTCATGGGCTGGAGTGGAATTTGAACACCAGAAACACCCTTGAAGTCTGTTTCTTGTTCTGGCAAGTTCAGGCCTCCATCCTGTCTGGTCCTTAGAAGACATTTGTGGCTGCTGAGTTCCCTGCACCATAAAGCTAAATCTCCTTGCATTCCAGCATAACAATATTGATAGCGGACAGCTGTTTTGATAGTTAATCTCTGCCATTATATAGCTGTCTGTGAAAGACACCTGCAGTCAGAGGGATGCATTTAGAGGGACTGGTAGGTTTCACTTTGAAGTGATTGGAAATTATGAATCTGCCACATTGGAAGATGGGGTGGGTGGGTCTGCAGAGGCTACTGGGTGAGGGCCCTGCAGGGTGAACTGGCACTGGACTGGAATGGGATGAGGTGCTGAGAGCAAGCAAAAGAATCTGGCATCTAAAACCCCAATAGTTTAGACCAGCCTTCTCCAACCTGCTGCCCTCTGGATGTGTTGGACTGCATTTCCATCATCCCCACCCACCTGCCATCCAGCACATCCAGAGGGCAGCAGATCTTGGAAGGCTGATTTAAATGGTGGTTGGGCAGAATTAAGCATCTCGTTACATGAGCAGAGCCCTGAAGAATCCAAATGAAGAAAGATCACAGAGGAAGAGTGTTCCCTTGTGGAGACACCAAGAGTGATTAGATAGGAAGAGAACCACGGGTGTAGAATTGCAGAGGCTCAGGGCACAAAATCAATCAAGCTGCTGCCTCAGACTGCAGAAAAATCGGAAAGGATGCGCACTGAGTAACGGTCTCTGGATTTAGTAGTTCCTGTAGTCCTGGAAAGTCTTTCTAAAACATCAGTGTGATTCCACTTCCTTCTTCAAAATACATCTTTCTCGTAAAGCCTTGGGCTTAACGATTTCATCTTTCCCCCCTTTAGAAAGTGCACCTAAGTTTGTACAATTCTGCTCTCATACATTCTTCTTCTGTCTGTTTCCTGCTTTCTCAGCAACTGTCTATTCAAAACCTAGGCTGTAAGTTCATCAAGGCTGATGATGGCTATGTTCCATGTACATTATCATATGCCTTGATGGTGCTTTGTCAATACTGGGGAGTTGTTTGCATCCCAAAAGGTGGGGGATTATGTGATTCTCCTACATAGCTGGAATGCTTTCTGAAGCCACCTTTGCGGAATCCTTAACCTAGCACTGATTGTTGTAGACATCTGAGGTTTGAACCTCCCCAGCTAGGGGCTACCCTTCCTTCTAGTAAGAAATGCTTTTACTAGAAAGGGTGCTGACTCAGTTGCTCTTACACGAAATAAACTGCAGTAGAAGCCTGTAGCTAGGTAGCAGTGGTTGAGGGGTTGTGACCACATCTTTGCACTATCTGAGTTTTCTCGGTAAAACCTTGGTAGCTAGAAAAAGATGGCCTGCCTTGAGCTCCATGCATAGCAAGGAGGAATGTGCTGATTAATAGAAGCCCTTGCTATATGGCCCTGTTAGTGATAATGCAAAGTGTGTGCAGGGCACCATTTGAGCAAACTTTTGCTATCTGACCTCTTTGGAAGTGGAGATGCAAGAAACTGAACCGGAAACCTTAAAGTACAAAGCATGTGCATTACTCTTGATCTATGAATTTCCCCCCAAAAGTACATGTATTACAACAACAGATTTCCAAATGAGTCATGTAAATGAGCAAAGTTGCATGTTGCAAAGGATGGGAAAGACCCTCTGCTGTTTACTAGTATGTGTAGGGTGTGTGTGTTAATTTCCTGGCTGAGTTTAAATCAGAGGGGGGCAGAGTGTGGCTCTCCAGAAGTTTTGGTAACCAGGTTCTGTAGCTAGCATAGCTAGTAGCACAGACTGACGGGAGTTCTAGGTCAAAACATGTAAAGGGCCACAAGCTAAGAAGAGAAGAGTGAGGGGGGACATGGTATCCCTCTAAGTACCTCACAGGCTGTCGCAAAGAAGGTCAAGAACTCTTCTTGCTGATGACAGAGTGTAGGACACAGAATAATCAATTCAAGTTGTGGCAACCCAGATTCAGGCTGGACATCAGGAAAAGCCTCTCCCTGTCAGAGCAATACAACAGTGGAACCAGCTGCCTAGAGGGGTGGTGGGGTCTCCCACAGTAGAGACATTCAAAAAGAAACTGGACAGCCATCTGAGTGGGATGGTGTAATGTGGTGTCCTGCAACAGCAGGGGGTTGGACCCAGTGGCTTTCATGGCCCTTTCCAACTCTACTATTTTATGAGTCTATGATTCTAAGTTGCACACCCCAGTGTAGTGATACCTACAGATCTGCTGGGTGCCTGATAGGTGTGGCAGCATTCGTGCAGATCCCCCTTTCCTCATTGGTTCATCCCACTAAAGTTCTGTAATGTTTACAGACTCACTACTGCATGGATGGACTCAAGTATGCATGTCCTTGCCATTTACTTGTTGCCCAGCTAGGACTAGAAAACACATTTGGGTAGTAAGGACTACTGTTAATGGCTTCTTCCTCCCACGTGGAAGAGGGCCTCTAAATCTTACGCGAGCTAAACCAATGGATGTGCTACTGCTGTTGCAACATCCAAACCAACCTAGAGTCATCTCTCGGTCAAAGCATTGTTTCTGTTGTGAAGGCGCAAGATGGTCCTTCCAAGAACCAAAAGAGCAATTAGGACCTCTCATCATAGGGTGAGTGTCCAGATGGGAAAGATTCTCAAGCACTTCTCACAGCTCAAAAGGACTGAGGAACAGACCACAAAGAGGATGTCATCCTATTACAAATGGCAATGCTTATGCATATACTGTCTGTCTTGTTTCTTTGTAAATTAAAATATATGGACTTAAGCAGTCGTTTCTTGTACAGTGCCTTCCTGCTCTTGGAATGGGGCTTGTGAGATCTTAGTGCAGGATGTCCCATTCTGTTGTGGGAAACCATGAAGCAGATTTTCTTCCAGAAACTTGTTCCAAGAGGGTTAGAATTCTACTTTGCAGAATCCCACCTTGGGAGTCTAGGAACCTCTATGTTCTTGTGATAGAAGTAAATTACACTAATTTAGTACAAATGGGACCCTGCAACAAAATGTTGCCATGTGGGGTGCTTCTGTTCATGGTTCCAGTCACTTGGTTTCCTTTTTATCCCCTCTCCAATTGGCATTTGACATTCCTTTCCCACTGAGCTTGCTCCATCCTTGTTTGTGTTTCCCTCTCTTTAGGTTTTATTTTAATTTGGGGGTAGTTTTTGGTGAGAGTCATGTGGGCATTCATGGGCTACATTAAAATCTTGGATTTTTTCATTGATGCCTTTTGATAGCTCTTGTGTCCATTCCTAGGGCCAGGAAGTTACCTATCCAGGCAATTAAATTATTCTGTCTACAGTTTTTATCACTTGATGCCCCCCCACCCTTTGCCTTGTTGAGTCATCCCATACTACTGTTATTTTTTCCTCTGTTTGTCAATATTCCATGTCAGTGACTTATCATGGGGCTGTTGGGGGTTCCCCCTGCCCCCCACTTAGGCTTTTTCTTTAGACTTTTTGTACCACTGCAAGCCTCATGGTTTCTTCAGGTCTTCTCATACCTCTCTCTTATGTGGGTGGTGATGGTTGTGGCTAAACTCATGTGAGTATGAGAGTGTACCACTCCATATGCTTGAATGGTTCTGGAATCTCCCATATAATTTTTTGTTTAGCTCTACAGTGGTAGAGGAGATAAAGATTTGGGCTGTGTACCTTTTCCCTTCTGATTCCCCCACACTAATGTGAGGCATTTCAAAAGCCTTCTGGTTTGGGACATGAGATGGAAAATGGTCCTGCAGAAAGGAAAAGAAGCAAGAGTTCCACTGAACTAGTCTGAGCTTAAGCAGCTCCTCAAATCTTGGCATTAATGTCCTTTCACAACATACATTTTTAAATTCTGAAATATTTGCTTTCTAAAGTTGTACTTCTCAACTGCTCTCTACAGAGGGCAGCATGAAGTTTGCAGCTCTTTGTCAACTTCAGCTGCAGCCTGGAGATAAGAAATGCCACTGAAGATGTATGGTAACCCACCCTTCTTTTATTGACTCAGCAGGCCAGAAGTTGTGGAGCAAAACATGACTCTGCAAGTTGTCCCATGACACAGCGCTTCTGAGAAAACTGCAGTGTCATAAGACAAAAAGGCAGAAATGCCTAGCTTCTAGTCAACAAACTGTGGCACTGTTGAACGGAGGAGTTGCTCCAAAACATGTGTCATGCTCATCATAATTATTTTTAAAAACCCCACCTTCAATAGGATGCACATCAATAATTTGCTAGGAAGAGCTAGGCAAGTGTGTTAGACGAACACTGCAAAATCCATTTCATGCCCAATTTGAAGGTCTCTGTGAACTCAGCACTTCAAGCTGCCAGGTTCAGTTATGCTCCATGTGCAAGGAAGCCAGTGTATGCTTGCTACAATGGGATTAGTAGTGTCCATAGAATTACAATATTGGAATGGATCTGAACATATTTTGTTCTGATGCCCTTTCCTTGCTCCTTGTTATGAATATGCACAACTCTATTTCAACTGGAGCATGCAGATCCCATACCACACACAAGCCCCATCCTGTCTGTAGGAATTGCTGAGAGAATAAGGGTTGCTTTGTTGGATCAGAGCAAAGGATGTTACAAACCATCTACCTGTTGCCATCAAGGGTGAGCCAAATATCTTAGGCAGGGTATGAGTGAGTCCGAATGTCCTTCCACTTTTTAATTGACCGTTAATAATTCTGTACTTCATTAAGCTCTTTCTCCCTTATTTAAAGCCTTCTAATGGTGGTTCTCTCATTTTGTAGAAATAAATTTACTGGTCTGCTTCATGAGACAGCCAGGAACATTGAACTCTCAAGAGAATGACTTCCCTGTATTTGTGCTTGATCTCATTCCTACTCATAAGTCCCTTGTCATTGTCTTCTGGGAAATAATACACTCTTAGAGAAGACATACCACCAACTCTCCCCTGATCATCTTGGTTGGACTAAGATAGAACTAGTTCTATGTCCACATCCTGTGGATGGGTTAACCAGAGGCCGATGGGGTGCACGATGTGGACATATTGTGGTTTTCTGCAATGAAGCTGCAACATTGCCATGTTATCTTTCTCCCTTTCTTTCCTAGCCATTCCAAAGAGTGGTTTTTCCTCTTACTGCTCCAGTACAATGATCCTGAGGGGTTTCAGTGAGCTTTTTGCCAAGACCCTAAAATTTTCCTGTGTAGTTGCAGCCAACATGCTTCTCATACACAAGGTACTGGTTTCCTGCTCTCTAGCAGATGTGAGTACAAAAACCTGCCATGACCATGGCCCTGGGCTGAAAAGATTGCTTTTCCCCGACCTTGCCATGTGAAAGAAGTTCATTCCTGTAGTGGCCCTCACTTGCATCTCTTTCACTTTTGAGGGGATTCATTTGTGAACACGAGTGTTCAAAATGGAATGCTCTTGGAAAGCTAATGTGATTTTATTGGAATCCGCTTAGAGGGCTCGTGGGCCAATATATAATATAAGTTTAAAAAATAAATCCCTTCATAAAATGTGCTTACATCTCACTGTCCTGGAAATGCCTTGCCTGCTACACCTGAGAATTACATTTGCTGCTGTTTGCAGCTACCTCACCTCCAGTTCATTCTTATGAACAATAAGGATCCTGTGGTACCTCTCCCATTTCCATCTGATGTCCCAGACAGAAACTCAGTCTGAGTCCCCTGAATGCTCCTCCCTGCCCTTTGCCCTACCAAATGTTTCCTTAACTCTAATGCCTGAGGTCATCCTGTTCATTCTACATAATTTCAAATCTGTATCTGCCTCAGTAATGCATTCCAGTTTGTTTCTCCTTCCTTCCCAAGGCCGCCAACAAATAAAGAATGAAGCCCCAGAATAATCCTTGAGGAATTTCAGTGACAGTTACCTTTCCAGAGTATAAGTTTGCCTTTCAGTGCTCCCTGGGAGACTATTCATAAGTGCTGCCTTCTTTGGACTGACAATAGTCTCATCCAAGACATTTTCCAGGGACTGCATGGGGCATACCTTGGTATTTACTCTGCATTTCCATCAGTGCAAGGAAGTGTCTTTAGGAGCAGAATTTAGCATGCAGAGAATGAGCCTCCCCCTGCCCTTTCTTGAAAGTTAACTTTTAGTCCCAGAAGATTAACCTTCTCAACCAGGTGCCTTCCAGACACTTCCCAGGGTTCCTCACCATTAGCTGTGCTAGCTGGAACTGATGGGATTTGAAGCCCAACACATCTGGGAGGCACACCTGCTTAGGGAAGGCTGCCTTAACAGTTGCAAAGGTAGGCTTTAAGAGTTTTCAAGGAATACTTGTTGAAATTTCAAGAAGGCTGCCAAGTTTGTCTTCCATAACTCCTTGTTTCATCCTCATGCCCACCAGAACGAGAGCCAGTGTGGTATAGTGGTTAAGAGCATGGGACTGGGACTCAGACGATCTGGGTTCTAGTCCCCGCTCAGCCATGGAACCAACTGGGTGACTTTGGGCCAGTCACAGACTCTCAGCCCAACCTACCTCACAGGGTTGTTGTGGGGATAAGATGGAGGAGGAGAATGATGTAAGCTGCCTTGAGCCCTTTGTGGGGAAAAGGCAGGATATAAATTGAAAAGTAAGTAAGTAAAAATATACAGCTTCATGTAATGTGCAGAAATGTAGGAGACAGAAACTTAGGAGAATGTGTCCATCTCTCAGATAACACTGAGCTGTGCTCACCTCTGTAGTGGCCTGCCCACCATTTTCTCACATGCTGCTTTGGCAACTTTGGCTGCACGGTTTCCTAGCATCCTCCTGAACTGTGTGCACGGGGAAGTCCCACAGCTCATTAAAGCATTTCTAGATACATGGCAAGCCCCAGGAAGAAAGGAACCTTGAACTGAGGCTGCATGAGAGAACTGGATGCTAAAATCCAGCTAAGTTTGTGCTAAGCATAGAACCCCTGGTACTCAGCCTCTGGGGCATCCAAGCTATTCCATTTGAGTTTCAAGTGTTTTGGGGCTTTCAAAAATAGCCAGTTAGTGTTGCAGCAGCAGGAATGCTGAATTTGCATAAGCCTGCACAGTCAGCATGATTTATTCTTAACTGATGCTTTAAAGTTTATCATGATTTGAGGCATGCATAGAGCAGTTGAGAGCAGGAAAAGAGAAATGAGCGGGGAGTATTGGGGCAAGCTAATAGGCTGCAGGGTGCCGAGCTAGAGGTTTCCCTTTGAGCACTCCATGTATGTAACGACATTTGGGAAGCATGTACTGCTTACTTTTTTTTAACCGAGGTGTGAAAATTGCTCTTCTAAAAAGCAGTGTGATCATGGATCTAGTATTTCTTTTTAACATAGATTCAGTGTAATGGGCAGCTTTTTTGCCCCACCAAAGGAGCAGTGAGTGAATGGGTAGGACATGACTCTGGCATGGAGGGACCGATAGCCATGCGAATTACAAATGCATTTCCAGAGTCAGGATGACATAGTAGTTAGACACTATGTGGCCCATCTACCTCCGGTTTGCTGCCCAGCTGGCCTGCAGGTGGGGCATCACTGTTCCTAGTAGCACCAGGACAGCAAGCCCAATAGGGCTTGCTGAGGGCTGGATTCTAGCCCTCTCTTCCAGTATTGTGGTTTTCCCACCAGCAGCAGCAAAAAAGCAGCATTGCTGGGGATTTCTGGGGGCTGAGAGAGGCATTCATCTAAGGATCCCATTTTCACCCTGGCCAGCCCCTCTGAGAAAGGCAACAACATCCTCCTGCTTCCAGTCCCTGGCCACTGATATTCAGAGGTTTGCGTCTTCTCTTTGTGGAGGTAACAGTGGGCTTTGCTGAAAAAACAGGCATGTGGACCTGTCTTTCATGAGCCAGGTTCCAGGTGCAGACTTGCAGGAAACAAAAGGTGTCATACTCCTGATGCTCTGTTCAGCTTGCCAAAGTTTCCCTTAATTTCCTAGAGGGTGGTGGGTTGGATGGTGGCTGGAGGGAGGATGGCATATGTGTTAAAATGGGTGTCCATGCCTAATCCAAGTAAGCCACTGCCCATCATTTCAGCTCTTGCATTGCAGAAGTTTTCAGGCAGAAAAAGCAGAAGCTGAAGCTGTGAGATTATATGGCCCCTTCAGCGTATGGACTTTCAAGACTGATCATATCCAGAGTCAACATTGTAGAAGGCCTCCTTTCTATTATATTCCTCACAGCCCATTTTGGTAATTGTGTGATTTGATACTCCACATGCTGAGGACTCTGTCTTCTCTTACTAACCGCTCTGTCATTCCCCATCTCTTGGCCCACCCCCTGGTTCTGCTCCTAGGCAGAACCCCTGCTTGGGTGAGCAACTTGCAGCCTACAGACTAACTGCATGCAGGCCTTGGCCACCTTCCAATGCATTCAGGCCTCCAGCAAGAGCAATTTGACCCTCCTTAGCAGTCAGATGAACAGAGAGAAAAGTGTAGTCCCATCCATTGTTGTCTCCAGTCCTGCTCACAAGCATGAAGCTCCCCCAGACAAAAACACCTCTGACCCCACCCCACTGTTGTAGAATATACAGTATGTAGTATTTTTGTCACACAGAAGGTCAGGTTTAGAGCAGTCATCTAGGGTTTATCCTGTGGGGCTTTCCCTCCAATTCTTAGTAAACCTTCACCCAACTTGCTGTTGTTCACAATCAAATGGTAGAAAGCAGCTCTCACAGAAAATAATTGCCCCGTTAAATTAAACACTGGCTGATGTGATCTCAAGAACTTGGCACTTTATATGGGATGGTTGAACAGTTTGTGCCTTTGTGTTCAGTCACTCTGTCTTCTCTTTGTGAAGACAAGGACACCCTCAAGGTATGTTCAGCATTTGTGAAACTGTTCTTGAAGCAGTGCCTTTGGCTTCATTGCAGTCCTGTAGGGACTATTCAAAAATCTCAGCAGTAACTTCAATTGTTCTCACAGTTTTGGCTTTGGGAGTGGGCAGAAGGCAGTTCTGCAGATGTTTTGGGCACCAACTCCCAGGAGCCCTGCCAGCATGGTGAATAGCTGGGAATGCTAGGAGTTGAAGTGCAAATCACCTGGGGATCTACTTTCTACTTTAAGCGGCCTGGCAACCGCTTCCTAGCCCTGTTTCATTCTCCCTTTGCTCCACCCCCCACTCCCCATTCTTGCTGCTTCTATAGACTACTATTTGTTTTGTTACAATTATATAGCCTTCTCATCTCCCTAATACTTTTGCACATGTTGTGGCATGCTGCTGGAAACCTCATTGCAGGTCTGAGTTGACCTCTTCATGGCAATAATGGTTATCGGTTGACAGCTTCCGTTGAAATAGAACTAGCAATGTTGCGGCATGTGACAAGCATAGGCCTCCTCTGGCCCCTTGGCCTCGGTCACCAGGCCTAGACCTTGATTCTGAAATGGTGGCACCACTCTGAATGCCTCTTCATTCTCTGTCCCTGCACAAAACTTGGGCCCATTACTGGCAGGCATCATAGTTCAGTGTCTCATTGGCCTTCTAGGGCACATTTATTTGGCTCTTAACCAACTCCACTATTTTGAGCAGGGAGAGCTTCTGGTTCTCATAATTTGTAGCACAAACTTTTAAAAAGCCAGTGCCTTTGCCCTTAGAAGGGGATCGGCTTTATGTGGGTAGGAGTCAAGTTATCCTTGGTAATATAGGAGAACTTATCTTGCCTTCGTTTCCCCATAAGCCCATTTCCTACCTTCCCTTAACAACTGCTGATTGATTGTTTGCAATGCCTTTTAAGTATCTCAGGCAGAGCCTTTTAACTCAGGCACATAGGAAGCTGCCTCTTCCCAAGTCCGTCTAGTTCAGTATTGCCTGCACTGATGAGCAGTCACGACTCTCGGGGGTTTTAGACAAGACCACTTCCAGCCTGTGAGGAGATGCCAAGAGTAGAACTAGGGGGCCTGCTGCCTGCAAAGCAGCTGCTCAGCCAGTGATGTGGCATGGTCACAGTGACAGTGCTGGAGTATTTCTGCTGAGTGGCATTGTGCCAAAGAAATTAGCTGGATTTTATCTTTAGAGTGAATGCATAACTGGCTTTCACAGTGCCAGTGCTGCACATGGGTTTCCAGGGCTCTGTTCACAAAGGATGCTTGTTGGTCCCTTAAATCTTTTGCTTTTTCTCCCTTAGAGCAAAGAGAAAGTGCTTCTTTTTATCTTGTAGGTTATTGTGCCCGCTTTACTGCCTTACCAGGATGCTCCTGTCCCCCACCAACCATTTAGCACTGTGGAAGAGGCTCTGAGTGCTCTAGGAGGTCCTCACATGACTTATGATTCCAGTGATTCTCCCTGGAAAGAGACTTTCCCAACCCATTTGGCCTCCAGATTGTTGGACTGCAATTACCTGGTTGTACCTCTGAAGTACATTTAAAGACTCTGTCATGACAACTCTGATGGGTGGTTTGAGTCAGTGTCTTTAGTGTCTTTCACCCTGTGAAAGTTTAGAAGGAAAAGGACTGGGAGTTATAGGCCTTTTTCCATGTCTACACTTGCATAGAAGAGCACCCTGAACTTGCTGCTTCTCTCTATCTTTCCCTCTTTATCCATCCAGGCAGGGACTGTTTCCTCCTCCTATTCTGTAGGCTGTTTGTATTCAACATTATCAGCAATGTACTCAAGCAAGCATTCTAGATTGTGATGCAGCCGTTGGCTTTTTCCAAGAACCTTCCCTTTCTTTTCTTTTGTCCTTTGGCATTCGGAGAAATGTTGAATAAGTGTGATGGTATTTGCTTGAAAGACTTGGCAACCAGGGTGGGCTAGAAACATGCTTTTCTGGTGAACTAAAGCTGCATCCCAACACAAATTAAAATAAAATGACATTAAATGTGTCTGTTTTCTCACTACTGAGTGAAGCTGTTTGGAGTAGGAATTAGATAAATCTACATACATATTTTCACTTCTCCCTATGGGGGTAGAGGGGATCTAGAGCGTAAAAATGATCCATACAGTTGACCACCTCTATATTCAGAGGATTTTCTCCTCTTCCTTGCAGTGTCTCCCCCTGCAAAAAAAAAAAAAAATGCTCTGGAGGAGTTATAGGACCCTTGATAACAGATTTGGAAAGGCTGCGGTAGAGAGGTGAGGACATGGAAATCACATTGCACCAACTCAAGTCCACTCATGTGATGTTGAATTGAACTCTCCATGGCAGTAACTTCAGTTCGTGTCCCCATGTAAACGTGACTTTTCATTGACAGTTTTGCTTGATGCCGTCAGTTCCACTCAACTCTTGCAATACTCTTTTTTCCTATTGTAACAGAACAGTTCCTTAGAGTCTTCACAGCAGGCTTGTGGTTTCTCTTGCACTTTGGAAATGAAGTTAAATAAAAAAAGAGAAGTTGAAGTATTGCTCCAAAATAAGAGTGGGGCGGAGAGGAAGGCAGAAGTAAAAGATCAGACGCCGGACACTTGCTTATAATACAGGGGTCTCAAACTCAACTTACCTGGGGGCCACTGGAAGTAGAGTCTGGGTGAGGCTGGGCCGTATCAAGTATTCCACCACCACGGTGGTGGTGGGCCGCTCATCCCACGTCACTCCCGGAGGCCGGCCCGGGCCCCTCCGGCACTTTGAAGGCCGCAGGGCCCCTCCCCCGTGCCCCACCCATCCCGGCAATTGGCCCGCGGGCCGTGAGTTTGAGACCCCTGTTCTAATACCTCCAAAGTAGATCATAAGTCACCAGGCCAAAGTAATTCACAAGAAGTGGAAGGTGCTGTACGCACCTCTCTTGCACACTTAGGTACACACCCCCCTAGGACTGGGGGAACCCTTATGCACATTAGGAATTCATGAAACTGCTGTGGGCACCCCCACAACATGTTTTGGTAGTTGGTATCCACTGTGTCATCTGCTTCTTGTGTGTATTGTTCTTAGGCTGTGACTTATTCAGCAGGACACCCTGTTTCTTGTCTCTAATAAGTGATTGACCAATTCAGCTAATTACACCTAATGCTTCTCCTAAACTTATATCGTGGCAATGTCCAGCAGCTTGATTCTTTTTGGAAAGAATTTTGTACTGAAACCATTTTTCATATTCACTGATGTGTACAACTCTTCAAAATTATTTACCTGCTTCATGGAAAGTAATAATGGAAGGCCTTGGGGATTCTCTGGCCCCTTTGGCAGCTAAAAGACAATAGAAGAATGGAGGACTTCACTACACTTTCCATATACAAAACAGGTGGCATATAGAAATCAACTTCAAGTGGATACTTATTTGGATATTTGGTCTGCTTTTTTTGAGGCCTGTAAGTGTGGTGATACACACTGGCATGCTCAGACGGTTGTAGAGAGACATAATCAGGCTTACTGTAAGGTGTTGACCTCCTCCTCACCCCTCAGTCCTCCTGCAGGTATTACTGGGGCACAGCAAGAGGGCCAGGTTGTTTCTTTCCTCCCTGCTGTGATCATGAACCATTGGAAGCTTCTTGTAGCCTCTTCTCACCCCCAGCCCCACCACCTTTTAAACCTTTTTGCTTCATATCTCAAAAACCTGGATGTGAAGCCAGCTTTTGCAATCCCCATTTTGACATCAGCAGGCCGTCCTGTCAAAGTGCCGCAGCAGCACCTTGGAAGTTGCTGCCTATTGCAGCCAAGCATTTTTTTAATTTTTTGTCCGCCATGATTTTTACAAATATTTACAAAACATATAATTTTCTGTCCTTTTTAACCCTTTCTACATGCTAGCTTTGACAACTGTCAAAGGTAATTGCCCCAGTAAGACGGGGTAGCTTGCAGTTTGTCATGTTCCTGAGGTGGTAGAATCTCTAGAACAAGTACAAAAGTAAGGACATCCTTGGGACACATGAGCTCCCACTACAAAAAATGGAGCCACAAAGACCATGGAACCACAAAGATATGTGTCTTTAGTTCTGCTTGACAGCTCACTCTCCAGCAGCTGTCAAATGTGACCAAACAGGAAAAAGCAAACTTACCTGCTGCTTCTGCAGGGCAGTGCCCAAGTTGGGTACCTGCTTGGCTTTGGTAGCAGGCACCCCTTGCTCATTGCCCATCAAAGGCACTCCATTCCCATGATAACAAACAACTGCAGTTGTGCAAGGACAGGTGTTTTTAAAAAATTGTAATTCCTTGTAAAAATTAGGAGGGATAATTTTTAAAATGTTTGGCAACCATAGGCAGCCCCTCCAAAGTGTTGCTGTGAACTTTGAAGGAACTGTCTGTAGCTGTCAAAACAAGGATCGTTATCTGAAGGAGGGAAAGTGCAAAAGAGAAAAAGAATGTGACCAACCCAGAATACCTCGTGGTCATGGCATGGAACAGGGGATGCCAATGCCAGCTGTTCCAAATCCTGCTTAGACAGTTTCAGGGAAGTTGGCACTGGGAGTCGCCTGGAAACTGGTCGGTAAGAGCAGCAAACATGTTTTCTTGCTCTTGCCCAGCAGCTCAGTAGCCGATTCCCCTTATCCATAATTGAATGGTCTCTAAGATTCAGACCACACAGCAGCCCATGGGTTGTTGGGGTGGTGGTTGCCTTTGAAGAAGCTGCACTGGGGAAATTGGTCCAGGTTTGCATGATAAAACAACCCATCATTTCATGTGGACCTTGTCTGATAGTTGCTAGAAAGTTGTATACATTTCCTATTAATCCATGCCCATATACTTTTGGGAAAAAAATTAAGGCAGCTTTCTCCTGCCTGGTGATTTTCAGAGACATTTGGACTGCAGTTCCCAAAAATCCCATCTAGCAGAGCCATTGACTAGGAATTCTGGGTGTTGCAGTCCAAACATGTCTGGAAAGCACAAGGTTGGGGAGGGCTGTTTTTAAGATACCCATAGGCACTGCATTGTGGGCCCCTGCTGAAGGAAATCCAGAAACAGATCTTGGATTTGAGCATTGTATTTGGCTGTGGTATTCACAGGAATTACCATTTTCTAATGGGTTAGTAGGTTGCCTTGCATAAAATTTTCATGCTGCACACCTTTTGAACAGAACCTTTTTCTCAAAATACTAATTCTGCGAGCAAGCAAGAGAAGAGATTTCATATAAGGTTTTTTTTCAATATTCCTTGAAACTTCTTTTTTTAATTATTCTGATGAGAAACTGGATAGGAAAAGGGGCAAATACCCATCCCCCCAGACATTCCTCTTTTTGATCCCACCCTTAAGCATTCACATCTCTATTCCCATCCCTCCGTACAGTTCATTTAAAAGCATTGAGCACAACTTGTTGCATGTGAAGTAGACATCTGTATGCCAACAGTAAGAAAAGAAGAGTTAATTTGGCAAGGGGGCTGTAAGAGTTTAACAGTCCCATTTTTCCCCAATTTTTGTTAAGTTTGAGAAGGAAGGAATATTATTTCTACCTTTTTACTAAAAAAGATTCTCAAGCTGTTGATTCATAGAATCCATATTGAAAACAAAATCTTGACTAAAGTATAGTTTTAAAAACAAATTCAAAACATGTTAAAGCACAGCAAGGAAAGGAAGGAGCAGCATCAATCAATTTAAAACCCCTGTAGCAACAGCAGCAGTCCAGCTTACTTGCCAAAAGCCCTGCTTGAATGAAAACATCCTTACTGGGCAGCAGGGGGACAACAGAGTGGGTGGTCAACCTAGGCTTGGCCAGCAGGCTTTCCACATCCAGGGAGCAGCTTCCGACAAGGCCCCCTCTCATAACCACATCAAACATGCCTCTGGTGGTGCTGGTACTGAGAGAAGGGCTGCTTGTGAAGACTGAAAAGTATTAAGGTTAGCTTCTGGTCTTGTTTTGGCAGCAAGAATACAGTCTCTCCACCTTCTGCTTCCAATTATATAATCTATTTTATTTCTCTGTTGGCCTTTTGGTGATGTCCATGTAGACAATCTTCTGAGTAGTTACTTCAAGTTTGTATTCATAATAAGCATGTTCATTTCACACCATTCTACAAGTTCTCCTTCATTTTTTTACCTATAGACCAAATTTTCCTGCGACATTTGATTCTGCTTTGTTTCATACAGTTGCCTTCCAGTCACCTAGATTAGCACCTTGCCTTGTTTTGGTGTGTTATCAGTTTCCTCTTGAACACCTGCATAAATATTTTCAATTTCTTCTTCAGCATCTGTTGTTGAGCATAGACTTCAATATAACGATTACGTTGATAGGTTTCCCACTAATTGTGATATTATTTGTTCAGATTTTGCAGTACAACCTCTTACTTCCTGTATTATATTTTGCTTCAATATTAGAGCCATTGAATCTCTTCAAACATGTTGTGTTTGTTTGATTGGAAATGCTCCATTCCAATCCACTTTCATAATTTGCTCACACCAAGTACTGCTTTCATTCTTTAGTCATTCTTACCATTTCTTGCTTTATGATTTCCACTTTGCCTTGATTCATATTTCTCATGTTCCATGTACCAATTGTATGTGTTGCACAGCATCGGAATTTCAACTCTGCATGTCAGCTACTAGACTTCCTTTCCATCTTGATCTAGTGACATCATTAGCAATAGCACTAACGGTATTAGTCCTTTGCCCTTCCCCAGTAGCTTGTAAAGTGCCTTCCAACCTGGAGGGTAGGGGTCTCATCTTCTGGCTCCATCTCTTGTTTCAGTATGGATTCTTTCATCGTGGGATTTTTGAGGTAAGAAGATTCAGAAGTGGATTTCCACATTCTCCTCCTCTGCAGTGCTAACCAGAGTTGGCTTATGCATTGCTGCCACTGGCTGTAAAAGACGCTCCGTGCCTTCTACTACTGCTGCTGCCCTGTAGCTGCTTTTTGGAAGTTTTTCTGTCCCCATCACCATTAATGAGAGCCACTCTCTTTTTGCTGCTGTGACTGTTACTCCCATGGTAGTCTGGTGTCTCAGCCTAGACCATTCCACCTTGGGTGACCCTACCAGGAGACCAGCCTAGTGAGACCATTTTTCCCCCTGATGGCATTGCTCTTGGCTTCTTTGACACTCTCAAACCCCCTCACCACATTAAGGTGTGCATCCAAGCCAGGATCAATAGGACTACTCATGTGTAAATTACAGAATGTGGCCCTAGGGTACTAAAGTTGCCCTGGATGAGGTTAAACTGAAACATTATTCACCACACACAGCTTCTTTCATATTGGTCCCTATTCATTATGCATACATTGGCTAAGACCTGAAAAGCTCCTTTTGGTAATGCCAATACCTTGGTCATACCCAGTAGACTTCTCTTTAAAAGACAGTAATTCTTTGGCTTATTAACTCACATTAATAACTCACGCTCTGTTCACTTTCAAAAGCAGTGTGCCCTATGGCACTGGGGGTGAGGCCAATGGTGAGGAGCTCTGTGATCCTGGCCATTAGAGTCAGTGGCTCTAGAATTCTATGCTAAAACCCTCAAGTTGGAAAAATACAGGTTGTTTCTAACTTAAGTCCACTTCATTTCACTGGGTCTGCTCTAAGTAGGCCCAGCATTAGATGCAGCCTCTCTTTCCCATACTGATAATTTGACAGAAGTTTCAGTTGTACAAGAACCTTGCTGCTTAAACATATACAGAGGCTTCTTGAAAGGGCCAGATTTCTCAAGTGGAATTGTTAACACACAATCCACAGTCAATGATATTTTAGATGACAGTGGATCCAGGACCTTGCGCAAATTTTGATAACCAGGAAAATGACAGCTTGCTTTCTCATGCTTTCCTGTTTTTGACAAAATGCCACTGATTTTTTAAAAAGATACCAATCATGCTTTCCATTTACCCTGCCCCACCCACTAGTTTTTTGTGGTCCCAGTGTCATTTTTTCCTGCCTGATTTTGTATTCTTAAACACAGCCGTGTTTCTCTTCCTCTTGCGGTTGAAGAGAAAGATCCAGCCCAGAGAAGGAAAGGAAACTGATTGACTAACAGGGAAACTGAGAAGGCTGAGGAGCTGTCCCAGGACCAGGCTTTGAATAGAAATAGTAGGTGAAGGTTAGGAAAGTTATGGCCCCAAGGATTCGCCTGCTGCTGTAAAGTTGCCTCTATAACAGAACTCTTCAAGGCTGTCAGGGAAAAATCACATAGGTGCCAAATTTTAGTGCTAACTCTTAGTACTTTAGCTATTCAAGAAGATCTGGGATGCTCTTTTTCCCATTCTGAGGCACCTGGCTGCCTTCCATCCCTGTTTGTAATGGTTTATTATTCTTTAAACAATATGGCTGAAATAGACTTCTTAGTCAGCAAGTTTGAAAGCAGCAAATGTTCTGCGAAGTTTTCAGCCCGTATTCTGCTTTCACACCACCTCCTTTTGCAGCGGATAGTTTCCTGTCACAGATGTGGACAATTTGCCATCCTTCAGATATTGTTGACCTACAACACCCATCAGCCATAGTTGTAAGAGATGATAGGAGTTGCAGACCAACAACATTTGAAGGGCAACAAGTTGCCCATCCCTGCCTTCTTGATTTTCACAAGTGCATACTTCTTTCAGATGAGCTTTTTCTGAAAACTAAAGGACAGCATGCATTGACATTAAGAAGATGTCAAAATGCCAGTAAGCTATTGGAGCTGTCATGCAACACTTCAGAAATGAGGCATGGGAGATAAAAGCAGCAAAAGTAGAGAGCTGGAAAGCCCAGGAGAAGAATGATCCCACGCTGAAGGAACAGTTAGGGGAAATCTATGTGTATTTTGAGAGAAAGTGAAAGGGTTGGTCACAGGTAGCTCTTTATGAATGGAGTTTCCAGGGCTTCTTCACACTCTCAGCTGCCACTAGTGGAGGGTGGGGTGAAAGAGGAAGAAAGAAGTGGAATCAAGGTGGGCAGTGGGCATCTCAGTGGCAGCTTATGGCCTCCAGCTGTATTAGATAACAGCTCGCATCAGCTCTGGGCAACATGGCTAATGATTGGAGTGATGGAAGTTGTAGTCCCAGGCAGCTGCTGTATTGGAAGTGGTCATTCTTGGTTGTGCTTTGTAACATGTGCAACTTTGAAATCAAATCATCAAGGTACAATGGGGGAAAGTGGCAAACAGCAGCCGGTAAAGGCTGCAGGAAGGAGGAAGGTTACTGCAGCGGAGCCTTGCAGTTTTATTGCGTGGAATTAAAAAAAAAAAAAAACACAGTGCAAAATGTGGTTAACCCTGAACTGTGCTTCTAACCTGCTTCATAGAAAAGGCCAGTGTATTTTCAGGTTTTTGCACAACAGCTGCAGTCACCACTGGCTGTCCTCACTCTCTTATCTCACTGCAATATCATTGTTACCCTGCATCCTAAGAAACTGCTAGGGAAATGCTAACAAAGGAGCAGCAGGTTTTCCTGGGGGTGGGAGGGGGGCTATAGGGGAGCGCCACCTTAAGAAGACCTGCTAGAGATGGGTGTTGTCATTTTGTTGTTAGTCGCAAAGTCGTGTCGGACACATTGCGACCCCATGGAGAACATTTCTCCAGGCCTTCCTGTCCTACACCATCCCCTAGAGTCCACTTAAGCTCACACTGACTGCTTCAGTGACTCCATCTATCCACCTCATCCTCTGCCGTCCCCTTCTTCCTTTGCCATCTATTGTTCCCAGCATTAAGCTCTTCTCCGGGGAGTCCTTCCTTCTCATTAGGTGGCCAAAGTATTTGAGTTTCATCTTCACTATCTGGCCTTCTAAAGAGCAGTCTGGGTTGATCTCCTCTAGGACTGAACGGTTTGATCGCCTTGCGGTCCAAGGGACTCTCAGGAGTCTCCTCCAGCACCACAATTCAAAGGCCTTAATCCTTTTGTGCTCAGCCTTCCTTATGGTCCAGCTTTCACAGCCATACATTGCAACTGGGAAAACCATAGCCTTGACTATACGCACTTTTGTTGGCTGGGTGATTTCTCTGCTTTTTAGTATGTTGTCTAGATTTGCCATAGCATTCCTCCGCAGGAGCAAGTGTCTTTTAATTTCTTGGCTGCAGTCCCCATCTGCGGTGATCTTGGAGCCCAGGAAAATAAAATCTGTCACTACCTCCATTTCTTCCCCATCTATTTGCCAGGAAGTGAGAGGACTGGATGCCATGATCTTAGCTTTCTTAAGGTTGAGTTTCAAGCCAACTTTTGCACTCCTCCTTCACCTGCATCAAGAGGCTCTTTAGTTCCTCTTCACTTTCTGCCATGAGAGTGGTATCATCTGTATATCTGAGGTTGTTGATATTTCTCCCAGCAGTCTTAATTCCAACTGGTGATTCATCTAGGCCCACCTTTCTCATGATGTGCTCTGCATATAAGTTAAATAGGCAGGGCGACAGTACACAGCCTTGCCGAACACTTTCTCAATTTTGAACCAACCAGTGGTTTCGTGTCCAGTTCTCACTGTTGCTTCTTGACCCACATATAGGTTTCTCAAGAGACAAATAAGATGGTCAGGTACTCCCATCTCTTTAAGAACTTGCCACAATTTGCTGTGATCCACACAATCAAAGGCTTTAGCATATTCAGTGAAGCAGAAGTAGATGTTCTTCTGGAACTCCCTAGCTTTCTCCATGATCCAACGTATGTTGGTGATTTGATCTCTAGTTCCTCTCCCTCTTCGAAATCCTGCCTGTACTTCTGGTAGTTCTCGGTCCACATACCACTGGAGCCTAGCTTGTAGGATTTTGAGCATAACTTTGCTAGCATGTGAAATGTGTGCAATGGTGCGGTAGTTTGAACATTCTTTGTCATTGCCCTTCTTTGGGATCGGAAAGTAAACTGACCTTTTCCAATCCTGTGGCCACTGCTGAGTTTTCCAAATTTGCTGACATATTGAGTGTAGCACTTTTACTGCATTGTCTTTTGAGATTTTGAACAGCTCAGCTGGAATGCTGTCACCTCCACTAGCTTTGTTGTTGCTCAGACTTCCTAAGGCCCATTTGACTTCACATTCCAGGATGTCTGCCTCAAGGTCAGTGACCACCCCATCGTGGTTATCAGGGATGTTAAGGTCTTTCTTGTATAGTTCTTCTGTGTAATCTTGCCACCTCTTCTTAATCTCTTCTGCCTCTGTTAGGTCCCTGCCATTTTGGTCCTTTATCATGCCCATCTTTGCATAAAACGTTCTCTTCATATCTCCAATTTTCTTGAAGAGATCTCTGGTCCTCCCTATTCTATTGTTTTCTTCTATTTCTTTGCACTGTTCATTTAAGAAGGCATTCTTATCTCTTCTAGCTGTTCTCTGGAATTTTGCATTCAGTTGGGTGTATCTTTCTCTTTCTCCCTTGCCTTTCACTTCCCTTCTTTCCTCAGCTTCCTCAGACAGCCATTTTGCTTTCTTGCATTTCTTTTTCTTTGGGATGGTTTTAGTTGCTACCTCTTCTACAATGTTGCGAACCTCTGTCCATAGTTCTTCAGGCACTCTGTCATTTTGGGATTAATGCAAATTGTAGGGCAGAGGGTTGTTCTCCTTTAGCCATTGAATGTGTGTGGCAGGGTGGGAAGTATCTTCTGGGGACTTATAAGACCATAGTGCTCTAGAAATGGGCCTCTTCCTCCAGTGTTGCCATGTCCCCAGCTAAGCAACTGACCCCCAGGGGAGAGCTTGTATAGTTTTGGGTTGTGCAGAGAGCAATGATGAAGGAAGGGGCTAGTACACCAAGGGAAGGAGAACCGATGGAGAGCATTACAGGTATGGGGCTATGAGAGGAGGCTTCATCAAGGCCTGCAGTACTGATCCATGCATGCAGGTGTGGTTTGTCTTGGATACCCTCAGTTGATACACTCTCGAAGCTGCCTTTCTTTGGAGTCTGACCAGTAGCCTGGAGCTGCCCGTGCTGGCAGTTCTCAGTGGTTTTTGCCCAAGTCCACTACTTGAAAAGCTTTGATGGGCAATGTGAAGGGCTGATCCCAGACTGTCTGCGCATCAAGCCCTGTGTGATCAGCTGCTGAGCTTCTGGCCCCTGCTTTTAAAAGAGAATTACACTGACCTCTTAAGACAGCTTGACATGGGGGTAGGGGGTGCATGCGTGCAGGAGGAAGGCTGGATAAACTGAGGACTCCAGACAACACTGAGTGAACTGTGCAACATGGTCTGTGAGGTGGTTTTGGAAATATTTCTGGAGTGGAGATAGCTTTTCAGGAAAGACATTATTGTTACCTGATGCTGCTGTTTTCTGCCTGAAATTTATCCACAAGCCCATCTAACTGCTAACCTGCTGACATACAGCCATCATGCCTGCCTGCCTGCCTGCCTTCCATTCATTTCCTCCTTCGGTTTGTTCTTTCCTTCCATTCCTCTCTCCCTTCTTCCTTCCATCCATCCATTCTTTCTCCCCCTGCCCCTCCCTCCAGAAGCAGAGCTCTCTTTTTGTTGGTCTTCATCTTGTTGACCCAGTAACTCTTCATTCCTGGTTTGTGTGGCCAAGATACCCTGCCTTGTGTTGCCCTTTGCCCTTGCCTGACTACCCCAGCCCAGTTCTTCTTGTCTAATTCTAACTGGTTTTCCCCAGGGCATTTTGTTTTGCATTTTTGACACACTGAATTCTGGAAGCAGGGAGAACCTTTGTTTTTTTGCATCATGTATTATCCACCCTTTCAGTCATTTGTAACTACCCGTCTGCCAGTGGAGTTCAGCTACTACAGTAAACTCTTCCTACTTTGATAATAGGGGGGTCTGCAAGAAATGTGAAAGTGCTCTTGTTCAGAACATACTTTCACCCCCTCTTTGTTGTCCATCAAGCCCCTCACCAAAAAATGGCCTGCATTCCATTATTGTTTGGTCTTTGTGGTGGCATCCTCATTTTTTTTCAATTTCTGAAAATTGTACAAACTTTTATCTCAAGCCTGCTGATTCCCCCCCTCACCTCTGCTTTATGTGCAAGTTTTGGGTGCATAAGCTGTACTGTTCACCTGTGGACATCAGAAAAAGAAGGAGTGTCTGTACTGATATCTCAACAGCAAAAGTACTGCTGATCAGTGTAAGGGTTCACAATCTTTCTTGACATAAATATGAACTTCTGCTAAGCAAGGAAGCAAAATTGCCCTGACGGTTACCCTAATTATGACAGGGGCCCCCAACCTTTTTGGACCCATGGACACATTTGGGAATTTGAGGAACTGCTATTAATACCACCACAAAGTGCCTCATCGGTGAATCATTACTTCGTTGTCTGTCAGTCACAACTATGGATCTTAGAGTGCATCTAAGCCAACAAAAAAAATTTGTGACTGCTGGGCACTGCAACGTCTTGTCAAAAAAAAGGGGGGGGGGATTGTCCGATTCTACTCATGGCTGGTGGTGCAGTGTAGCTTTTGCTGTTTTAAAATACATATTTTGATAATGTCCAATAGTTGCCTCTTTTGGCAGGAGTCTGTTAGCAGATAAACTCTATCTGGTATGGTATGTCTTTAATATCTGTTGAGGTGCATGCTCTTTTAAATTACTTGCCTGGTTCATTGGAATTAAGAAATGATCAGCACACAGGGATTTTTGTGTCCTTTTCATAGCTAAAAGACTAATATTACAACATCAGAGGGATTACAGCTAACCTAGACTGCAATGGATCTTTCAGTGTTTTTGATATAGACCATAATTTCACATGAATATTTGGTCCACTTTTATTGAAGCCTGTCTATAATTGCTGGGAGGTTATATGTATTTTATACAAATCCATGTACTTGTATTAAAAATGAAGAAAAACTTTAAAAAAAAACAGGTGTACATGAGCACAGAATTCCTGTAGGTGCCATGGCCTGGAATCTGGCTCTCGCATGCTCTCTGGACTTCTGTCCTGTGCGTGGCCCTGGACTCAGAAGCACACTCAGCTGAGATCAAGTCTGTGAAGGCTCAGGAAGGCCGCCTCCTTCTTTGCACTGAGTTTCAAGCCAATTCTCCCACTAAGTGAATAATTAAATCAGTTTGTACTGTATGTGCAAGGTCCTGGCACTATGATCTTTTGGACAGAAGGGTTAAGGATAATTGTTGACAGCTCTGTGGAAGTGATTAATCAGCAGTGACACTTCTGAAATTCTGTGAATTTCAACAGTTTTGAGATTGAAGATAATAGAGGCCAAGTCCTCCAGGAGGTTCAAGGCACACAGAGCCTGCTTTACTGGTAGTCCTTAGCTGGTAAAAATATACCCAGACATGTTCTTGACAAACACAGCTAGGAGATCTTGAGTGGGGCAGGTACCTAGGTGAACCTTGTGGGGTGTTTTTCACTTACGCCTGATGTATGCACATCCAGAAACTTTGTCCTCAAAACACACAAGCTTGTGTTTCTGAAGGATTTCAGTTGGGATTCCTCTTTTCAAATGTAATTGTGAGACCCTGAAGCAAAGTTAAGTTTCTATTTTCTCTGCCTCCCCTCCCAGGATTGCAAACAGGCTGCCATAAAGCACGATCTGTTGCTTGCCTCTGTTCCAAGATGAGCTGAGGATACAGAATGGGGATCCTACTTCCTGATAGGATCTCCAGTCCCAAGTTTAAATGACAGCTCCAGTCCTGCCTGGAGTCTGTTTTAGAGGGGCATTCAGTACAGGCTAGGATTCCTGTTTGTGCCTTCCGTGTGCATGTCACCTGCATGGAGCTCACTAGCATGAAGTGTCTGGAGCAGTATCATAATGCATATAGAGTGATAACCACAACCTAGGTTTCAGTAAAAAGCGTATACCCCACGTGACTTGCTGGAATGGTCTTCTCAAGTTCCCCATACCAGAAACCACATCCTTGTTTACATAGAAGTTTAGAAATGAGTCATCTGCTCCCATGATACACTGCAGAGCCCGCCAAAAGGGTTGTTGAGCCACATCGCCTCCTCTTGCCTCACTTTGTTGCCACCACTTTGGGCATGGAATTAGCACAGGGGCACTTTGCGGGAGACTCCTGTAGTGACCTACTGAGACCAGGTGTCTCATGAGTAAAGCTATGGGGCTGCTATCAGGGCTTGCGATTGGGAAGGGTCAAGTTATGGCTGTCTACTCATTCCTTGACTATTGGAGGGAAGTCGCATCCAATTGCTACACTAAACATTTAAAAGAGAAATGGCATCAAGACTGGCTGGTCAACATGAAAAGGGTTTCTGGAGTAAGATTGTCCTGGGAGACATCAAACAGCAGCGTGTTGGTTCCTGCCTGACTACCCCAGGCAGGGAATCCCAAGGAAATGGGATTGCCAACACACTGAAGCTGCTCGCCTGGTGGGCTCTGGTCAGAAGATAGGCCCCTATGGAGCCCACCAGGAGAATGACCACAGTGACCAGGTGGGTTGGTAAGGGAGAAGGCCTTCTCAGGTATCCTGGTCCCAAGTTGTTTAGGGCTTTGTACGCTAGTACCAAAACCTCAAGCCCTGGCCCCTTTGTGAATTGGTAGCCAGTGTGGTTCCTTTAGCAAAGGGGTTGCATACTGAAAAGAAGCAGCTCCTGAGAACAGCCAATTACTCTGGTTTGCGGAACAGCCTTAAGGATAGTCCCACGTACAGTGCAGTGCGGTAACCCAGTCTTGAGGCTGCCAGTCCCAGTCCAGTGCAGGCTGTAGCTGACAATCCAATCAGAAATGGTTTGTGGATTGAGTAGCACAGTAACATCCCTGTGCTGATGTCACCTTTATTCTTATTTCATCATTCTGCTTCCTCTCACCTGGGCATGCACAGACTGCCAAGGCAAGCAGCCTTTCCTCTCTGTCCTGCTGATTTCATGTCTAGACTGGCCTGAGGGAGGCACAGCCCTTCTTTTGGCACTGTGCAAGGTTTTGTCATTATGCATATTCCTCTGAGCTAGGAAGATGCAGTACAGATCAAGAGAGGTACTGGTACTGCTCTATAAGACTCCGGTGCTCCCACAACTGGAGTACTGTGTTGGGTACACATTATAAGAGAGACCTAGCTAGGTCAGAATCAGTTCAGTGCAGGGTCACAAGAATGGTAGTCAGATTGGGAGGGATGATCTATGAGATGAGATTGAGGGAGCTGGGTCTTTTCATCAGAGAGAAGAGACTCAGAGGGAATCTTATAGCACCATGTAGGTATGTGAAGGGTTGTCACATGGTTGAGGATCATGACCTGTTTTTCCCTGTGGTGGAGGAAAGGACACAGTCCAATGGGGCAAAGCTCAAAGAACTGGATTTCAGGTTAGATGCCAGGAAGTACTTCCTGACGGTTAGGACCCCCTAGAATATGGAATGGGCTTCCATGGGAGGTGGGGGACCATCAATGAGGGTGTTAAGGAAAGACTGGACAAGCACATGCTGGGTATTACATGAATGGAGCTGGCTGGAGCCAGGGGTCAGATTAGATGGCCTGGGAGGTCCCTTTTGAATTGCTTTGTTTCCATCCTAGTTTCTGAAATGGCCCACTTAACGAGGTAAGGTAAAGCAGCCTTTGCAGCAGGTTACAAATTTGGGGAGGGTTTAACCTTCTGGGTGCATGTGTGTAGACACTCCTTTGATCCATTGGTGAGCTCTCCTGGCTGCGCCTCTGCCTTCCCCAACCCAGTAGTCTTATATATCTGCCAGGCACCAAGGCTGCCCTGAGGCAGTGGTGGGTGGTTGTCTCTGGCACCAAAATATTTTGGGCTGGTCCCTCCAGTGAGACAAATAGGAGCCTCTCATCAGTAGCATCCCTTCGGCCCAGTCGCTAGGCCAGAGTGCTGCTCTGCATTTCCAGTGGCTTCTTGTGAACCCTTTGTGGCTCCTGGGTGGCCCAGCAGGGAGCAGTCCTGCTGTCCGTGTGCAGGGGATCCCTTCTGGCTCTTAAGGCCCAAGTGGCGGTGCTTGTAGTCAAGCTACGGAGGGACAGAGAAGGTGCAACGAAGGGAATGGGAGAGGTCCAGCTTGAAATGGGACGGGGAAACAGGCCTGGGAGGTAGCCCAAGAGAAAAGATGGAATAAGTACCCCTGCAAAGGTTTGGGCAGAGAAGAGAAACAGGAGCCTGAGGGAGTTGCTTACGTTTGAGAAGCAGGAGGAAGCCAGTTCTGAGGCTCTTGATTGTACAAAGCTTTTGTTACTTTTCAGCACAGGAACTTTGCTCCCCTCACCCTGCCCTGCTATCTGTGCCCTGGTTTGCAGCTTTTATCAGCAGGCCCCACTGAACAGAGAGTTGTAATAAGCCAAGCTCTCCCTCTTGCCACCCCTCCACTAACCAAATGTTTGCTCTAGGTGCCCTTCCTCCCTTCCCTGCTACTACTACACATTTGAGGAAAGGGTTGACAGGAGTTTGGCTCCAGCACCTTTCCTGACCTGTCGTCTTCCAAAAGTGTTGGGGCACCATTCCCATCAATGCCACATCTGGAAGGCTGGGCGCTCTTGGTTCACTTGCTTCCATGCCTGTCCATAGTGCACCTTGCCTGGCCACCTTTCCCCTTACATGACAGTGAACCCGCATGACTGTCACAGGCCTGCATTCTCCTTTCCTATCAGGCATTCCTCCGCTGCTCCAGTTACTTTCAGGAAGCAGCGCTCTTGGGCTTCATTCCTCATTCCCTGCAGCCACTGCCCGAAATACCAGCTCAGGGTGGGGGCTGCTGACAAGCACCCCTGGGTGGCCCATATTAGTTTGGATGGACCTTAAGCCTGTAGTGTTGGCAGTTGCAGGAGAAGAGGTCAGTGGAGTCATTTGAACACCCTTGTCAGTGAGCTCCATGCACCGATTCCCTGGATGTAATCAGAATCTGCTGAACAAGAAACTGCTTCAGTTGTACACTGGCTTTCTCATTAACTTTGTCACCTCTTGCACAACTGTCTCTTCAGCTGCTTCCGAAACTTTAACTCGTCCCAGCCCTTTCCCAGCACAGAAGGCCCTTCTCTTTCCTGTCCATATCTCACCCCACCCCATAACTACCTTGTGAGTTGTAGCTACCAAGGTAACACCTTGGCCCTGGAATGCCTCCTCCCTGTTAACCCCCTTCCCTGTTTCTTTTTATCTGATTTCCCCAAGTCATAAATAAGCTTGGGCCAAGCTGTACATATGCATTAACCAATTTCAGCTTGTGGCACCTTAATGAGAACTGTCACTCAACTCAAGGAATCTGAATGAATGTGGTAAAAGCAGCCTTCCCTCAGCCTGGGGTCCTCCAAATAGTTTAGGCTGCAGCTCCCAGCATTCCTGACCATTTGCTATGCTGGTTGAGGCTGACAGGAGCTGAAGTTTAAACCATCTAGAAGGCGCCTCACTAGGAAAGACCACAGGATTAGATTACTGTAGATTAAATCCTACTCCTCCTGAGTTGGCTACAGCAGGATTTAGGAGAAGAAATCCTTTAAGTGGGCTGGGCTAGGAAGGACTTCTGGTGCTCTTCTGTAATTTATGCTAGGCTGTGACCATCCTTGGTCAGTTTGCCTTCCAGGTGATCTGCTCCCCAGTAATGCTTGGGGCTGCTCCAACATGTTGCACTTCTCCCCAAACTGGCATCAAGTTGCTTTTCCCCTACTTTGTCCTGTAAATAGTTGCACAGCTGCAAAGTCTCAAAATCCTGCTTTTCAGCCCATCTGTCTGTTTCACTGCAGCTCTGGTCGGTTTCATTTACTGCCTTGTTGTGGCTGAGCTGACATATAACAGAAGGACAACTCTCAAGTTTTGATGGTTAGATTACTCAACTAAAAGTTGTTGACCAGTTTGTGAAAAGCTGACAGAAATATGTGGGTTAAGAGGGCAGCTCTAGATGCAGAAACGGCACCAAATACGAAAGCAAGAAAGCAAAAAAGCCTGTGAACTCCAAACTGACCAACTTCGTTTCTAGCCTTTAAGCTGCTTTGGGTGAATTAGTGTTAAAAGGTATTTTGGATGGAATACATGCATTTTGCGGCAAACTATCTGATGCCTGTAGTTCAGGCAACAGTACATTGCTAGCAAGAAAGTAGATGTGTTGGAGAAGACTGACAGAGCAAATCTGCACAGTGTATTGGCAAGCCCTCTGCCCAGCTGCTAAGCAGTCTGTCCTGGGAGGAACATTTCCTTTCCTCACCCCAAATACCTGACCAATGAGCTTGTTCAGGGTGACACATGGGACAAGTGTTACTTGTTTCCAAGTCAGTATTTGAGGCTTGGAAACCAAACATTGAATGGTGGTGTTCGGTTTGGGGCTGGAGGTGTGGTGTGGGGGAAGACTGGGATCTTCTACGTCATCCTCATGACTTCTGCTCATTCCATTGTACTGTGGCGGAAACTCACCCGAGTGCATCTTGCACAGAATAGGAAAGGTAAGCCAGCTTGCCTGCCTGCCTGCCTTGGAGGTTCATGGGAAACAATGGGACTAAGATGACCATCTTAGTTTTATTGGGATCATTACGAAGCTGATCTGAGGCCTAACTTGGCTGCAGATACTATTTTCATTTGATCACTTTACTTCTCTCCCGGGATGGAGAGAGTGCTTCTGCCTCCATCTTTTCTTTCCCCCAAGCAATCATTATGCTGCACTGATGATGATCTTCTGGTTCCTCTTTTTAGCTGACCAGGTATATGGCGACCAAGATATGCATGAAGTGGTCAGGAAACACTGTATGGACTACCTGGTGAGTGAGGCTGGGCTCCCAGCCCTGCCTGGCATTCAGGATGGCCATTTCCAGGGATTCCATGTTCTGGTAATAGAGGCAGCCCATAAAGAGCCGGGTCTCATCTGACAAATTCGTGGCCACTGCCATTCTCCAGCAGTTTCTGCTGAGCAACAGGCATGTCCTCCCTGCCTAGGAATCACCTAATCTTTTGTGCTCCTGCTTGAAGTCCCGCTACTTCCACTCTGCCCTGCTCACGTGTGCACACATGCACCAGCTCTCTCCTGCCCTTGTCTCCCCTCCTAATGCCCAGATCTGAGATGGAAAGAAAACATTAGAAATCATGGGTGAATCCCCCTCATAAAGAATCACTTTTCAGAAGTGCAGATTGGGGACACATCTGGAAAGGGCTTGAGAGCAATTTGGCCAACTCTGACCTAAGGTCACATTAGCACTGAGGGAATGTTTCTGCATTATACCAGCTATTTGAGGGTGGCCTTTTTCCCTGAGCGGCTCTCTTTTGGCTGGGCTACTGTTGGGTGGCCCAGTTACGTGGCTGTGGCCATTTAACTGTTGCCCCAAATTACCCCATGCAGTTGAATAATGTCACTCCAGGTTTACAGAAGCTGCCCAAAGCAAAATGCCTCTAAGCAAAGCTCAGGGTGCTTTTTCATGGGTTCTCTGAAATCACTCTTCCATTTTGCCATGCTGCTCTTTAGCTCCGTACAGGGAGCCTTCCTTTGCCCTCTAATCTTGAGGCCCATCCACTTTGCAGATGAAGAATGCTGATTATTTCTCCAATTACGTGACAGAAGATTTCACCACGTACATCAACCGGAAGCGGAAAAGCAACTGTCATGGCAACCACATTGAGATGCAGGCCATGGCAGAGATGTACAATCGACCTGTGGAGGTTTACCAATATGGCACAGGTATATACAGCTTCTGCCCGTGGTGCTTGCAGGTATCAGCATCTCATCTGCCCCAGCCTCAGAATGCTTGGGCCGGAGGGGAGTTGAGTTTCTGCCATGCATCTTTCTGAGCTGCCCCCCATTCCTTCCAGAGCCCATCAACACTTTCCACGGCATCCATCAGAATGAGGATGAACCCATCCGGGTGAGCTATCATCGCAACATCCATTACAACTCGGTGGTGAACCCTAACAAGGCGACCATTGGAGTGGGACTGGGGCTGCCCTCCTTCAAGCCAGGGGTGAGTCTTTCCTGGGCAGGGTCTGGGGACTGGGGGAGCTTTTTAACCCGAGCAGGAGGTCAGGGGACCAGTAGCCCTTCCCAGCCTGACTCCTTGCAGAAGCCCTTCCAACAGGAGTGGAGAAGTAGTTTGGGGTGGAGGGTCGGGTGGCCCCCTCACCCAGCCCTCTATGGACCAAAGGACACCGGGGCATCTGCGTGTACAGGAGGGCACCCCACAGTGTAATCTGGCCCCCAGGCAAGGGTTGGGGTGGATCATCTATTCAGCGCTTTGGCTAAGGACCTTGCTTTGCTGTGTCCAGGCTTCCCTCACCGAGAAAGATTTGCATGTAACAAGGCCGCCCCAGCTGAAGGTATGCCTGCCCTATGCCTTCTCCCCCTGGGGGAAATGTGGGGTGGGTGAAACTGAGCCAGCTTAGCTTCACATCACATGGGCTTTCCCACCAAGAGAACCATGTGCATGCCAAAGCCTTCCTGGCAGAAGGCATATTGGCCATTGTTGCCTCATGGCTTGAGAGAGACCATGGGAAGTCCCCTCCCCACCTCCTCCCTAGGCCTCTGGAAACCTCCCAGGGTGGGGCTTGGTGAAGCAGAGTGGCAAGGGGCACAGCGGGAGACTCAGGCTCTGCAGACCGGATGAAGAGCCTCCGTGGGCTAGAGCAGCGTCCGCTTGCCGCCTCATGGGTAAAAGTGGAAAGGACAGCAGAGGTGAGGAGTGTGCTGGGAGCTGGCAGGTTGATAGATGGCGCGGGAAGTCTGATGGTGAAGACAGAGTGGAGAGAGAAGGGACTTACTCAGGAGCATGCCTGATGATGTGGCCTACTGTGTATGCACAGAGGGGTGCAGAACCACAGGCCCGGGGGCTAAATCCAGCCCTGCCTCCTTTCCCCACCACCACCAATCCTTGGGTGGCTTCCTGGGTTTGTGGGTACATGTTTCTCCCATTCTAAAAAATTGGGAATGCCTCTCCTCGGACCTGGTTCTTGTGCTTTAAGCTACAAGACGTCAGTATTTTGGCCACCCCGGACTTCTCTGAAATGGCATTCAGCCCTCTGGCACAAAGGAAATCTGCAGCCCTGTGCTAGAGGAAGGGCATCGTTGACCAGTTCAGTCTTATTTAATTCATTTCTATTCTGCTCATAAACTCCAAACAGCTCTCTGAGCAGCTCAGAGTCAATAATCAACAGCAAAAAATAAAATACCAGATAGCAGAATCAGTAATATTAAATTCAAATATATGTAATATACAAACAGCAATAGGCCTACAGCAACTGCATTCAAGCTAGTCCAAAGTTACAACAGCAGAACATTAAATACAGCATAAACAGAGTAAAAATTGGGTTAAAAATTGAAATTTATATAACTATTAATGTTGGGTAAATGAAAAGATTTTTGCCTGGCACTGAAAAGAACACAGAGTACGTACAGGTGCACCTCTTTGAGAAGCTGATTTGACAGTTGGTATGCCACAGCTGAAAAGGCCCTTCCCCGAATTGCTACCCCTTTTATTTCCTTAAGAGGGAGTTCTCTGAGAAGGACCTCAGACAATGACCTCAGGTTGTGATAGACACACATGGGAGGAGGAGTTCCTTTAGATATTTATGACATCAGAAAGTTGCCCCTCCAGGCAGCTGCAAGCTTGTGGTCTGTCCGGACCACTGGTCTGCTGTCTAGCAGTCCTGGCAGAACAGGGCAAGGAAGCTTGTGGAGAAGAGCAGCTGCGGGGAGGGGGGCCCACTGCTTCCAAGCCATTCTGAAGAGGCCAGAGTCACACATCCACTGGCCGCGAGGAAACCATCACCTGGTTTCTCCCTGGAGGAAGCAAACATGCCATTTGTCCAGAGCTGCCACAGCAACATTTATGACAAATTCATCTCCTTCCTTCCTCAATGCTTGGGGAAAAGTGAATGTAGGCGCAGGCAGTTCTCATTCTACCCCAGCTTCTACATCACAATTGTGTCATGCTCAAGAATGGCAGGCCATGCCAGCCAGCCAGCCAGCCAGCCAGCCTCTCCCTTTGCTACTGGAGCAACAGGAAGTGGACTGCAGGGCTCGGCTGGACCTGGGGTCCCGTGGGCATTCTGAGCCTCCCCTGCTCTTTGCAGTATGCAGAGCAGTCTTTGATGAAGAATGCCATCAAGACGTCAGAGGAGTCGTGGATCGAGCAGCAGATGCTGGAGGATAAGAAGCGAGCAACTGACTGGGAAGCCACCAACGAGGCCATTGAGGAGCAGGTTGCCAGGGAGTCTTATCTGCAGTGGCTGCGCGATCAGGAAAAGCAGGCCCGGCAGGTTTGGCTGGCTTCTTTGCATGTCTCCGGGGAATGCGGGCCATCAGGATGTCTGTGGGGGGGTGGTCCCTAGGGGCTGGTGTGGTAGGCCTCACCCACCCCCACAGCCGGAAGGGGCCCCAGCTTTGGACTGGCTCAGAGGAAGCAGGAAGCTCAGCCAGAGGCCCAAAGCCACAGCATCCCCACTTCCTTCTCCCCACAGCCCCGCAAAGCCAGTGCTACCTGCAGCTCGGCCACAGCGGCTGCCGCAAGTGGATTGGAAGAATGGAGTGGCCGCTCTCCCCGTCAGCGCAGCTCAGCGTCTTCCCCGGAGCACCCGGACCTGCACAATGAGCTGAATGTGGCCAAGCCGCCTTCCCCTGGCAACACCGCAGCCCTGGCCCTCACAAAGCCCCCCTCGCCATGTGCTCCTGGTGAGTGATGAGCGGGGAAGAACACCACATGTGGTGGGGGGGGGTGGCTGGGCAGGCCCAACATGCACCTCCTTTCAGGATAGCAAACGCAAGCAGCCTGGGAGTCTCTGTGACCCTTCTGGTAGCCCACGTGAACTGCCTAGGCCAGACCCTAGGCCACGGTCACAGCCTAGGCATTCCCCAGATGGCCACACCCCCTTCTCCAAATTACCAAGCAATTCCTGCTTTTTCTCTGGCCATCTAGTGTGTGGTGGTGTCGCTTCGGCACCAATCCTCTTGCCTTTGGCCCAGCCGAGCACTGGAATGCAGCCCAGGAGCTGCTCCAAAATCCCAAATTCAGCTGTGGGCTGGAAGAGGCTCAGCACCACTGAACTAGGGTGACTCCTCACATTGTTTATTGCAGAGATTCACAGGAGGTTGAATTCATGCCAGAACTTCCAAGGGTTGCACCCTGGCAGACTCTGCACTTTATCTGTCTTTAGTTCCTACCAAGGGACATTCTGAAAATTGCATTTGAGAGGGAGGCAGCTCTCCCAAGGGTCAGTTCCCAGTATCGTTCAGCTACCAAAACAACCCAAAAAGCATTTTTCGCTGAGGCAACTTAAGCTCATGAGCCTCCTGGGATGGATTCCAGGTCCTGAGCCCTGCAGTGTGAATCCGCCTGAACAGATCCTGACATAACAAACCTTTCCCTTTCCATTTCCACCTCTGCACAGGTACAAGCAGCCAGCTTTCTGCAAGTGGTGGCCAAGCAACCCCTCCCTTAGTGTCGTTGTATCCAGCCCTGGAGTGCCGGGCAATAATGCAACAGATGTCACCCACAGCATTTGGTAAATGCCGTCCTTTGTGCCAAGAGCCAGGACATGAGAAGAGCCGTGCAGAGCTGCTTCTGGCCTGCCAGCCAGTCAAATGCCAGAGCCAGCTTTTCAGGCACTTCTGTACTAAAACCAGAGTCCTGGATTCAGTATCTAGTCTCCAATAAGCCACTTGTTGCCTGTCATTGTTTTCATCTAGTGAGGTGGACTAGAAACTTGCTTTTTAAATTTGAAGCTGGAGTTCTTGAGATTCTGCTCAAGCACCTGGGTTCTACCCTTGATGGCATGCTTTTATGTAATGTGGCATGATTGCAGCAGATTTCCACCATAGTTTGCATGATCTCTTGAGCGGGGGTCAATTTCTTTATTTGAAAGAGACTAATTATAACCCCTTGTAGCCTAATATACATCACCAGTTGGTGCCATACATATGTTTTGGACAATTCACATCAGGCCCAGGGGGCATGGCCAATAATCAGGGATAATGGGGGCTGTAGTCTAGAACATCTGGTTGGAGAAGCCTGGCCTAATTCATCTTTTGCTCAGGCTATGGATATGAGGAGGAGGCGGAAATGAAAGGAAGCATTGTAAGCACCAATCATGAATAATAGGGCCCTGTAGCAGAACAGAGAGGAGTTTTCATTCTAAATTTGCTCCTTAAATTATGTGGAATTCTGACACCGAATTCCCAACTGCATGCTTCAAATTCCCGACTGTGAAGGCTGGTGGAGAGATTGGATTTTTCTCTGAACTGGGTTGGGTGCCAGATTCCAAAACCTGCACATTCCGGCATACACCGAATGCTTGGTGCTTTCCACTGGGAAGTCTACCTCTGAATAATCCCTTGTCTCAGCCTTTTTCATGGGGGTCTAGTAGCAGGTGAGCCTCGCAGCCCAGTTGGAGCACAGGGCACCGTGGCGGGGCAGGCTGGGCAGGGCAGGGGCCTGCCGTGCCAGGGGAACCAAGCACAGTGGGCTGGAGTTCAGGAAGGGCTTGTAGAGTAGAGAGGAAGGGGAGTGGCTGATGGGAGCGTGCAGAGCAAGCTGTGACCCTCCAGCTGTCTGTGGACTCCAACTCCCATCAGCCTGATGCTGGGCGTGGGTCTGGCCACCTTGGCAGAGCTGCGGCTTTCGAGAGAAGCCCACAGCTGCATCAGTGACAGCTTCGGCCTCTTATCTCCTCTGCCAGGCTTGAGTGACTGGGATGACGACGAGATTTTGGCCTCGGTGCTGGCAGTATCGCAACAGGAGTACTTGGAGAGCATGAAGAAGAGTGCGCTGCACAGAGACTGTGGTTCCGACAAGAGTTGATAACTCGCCTGCAGCTCCTGTGCTCACCTGACACCCCTTAGGTGCATGTTTTGGCAGGTCGGATGAAGATATCTGGGACCCCTCCCCTCCTCCACTGCTGCTGATCAACGCTCCTTCAGCTGCCCTTCTGCTCCCCATCTTTGGCCCTCTGCCTCTGACAACCAGCGAGCTGGGGGAGAAGCGCAAGAGGGACGGGGCCGCCTCTGCAAGGAGCTGGGACACGCACAAGTGGGACATGCTGGGCTTCCCCTTATCAGCCGTTCTTTCATTATTAAAAGAAGTCATTGATCTGGTCCTAAGTGAGCCCTCCCCACTTTGGGATAGGGTGGGGGCAGAGCTTGCATACGGGGAATGTGGGGCGTGAACCGAGGTTGGATTAAGGGGACTGGAGGGGAGCCCTGCAGCTTCTGCCGAAGGAGCATGCAGCTGGAGAGCCTGCCCGTTTCCCCCACCCCGGCCTGGATGCTGGGCAGAGCCACTTGCAGGCGTGGAGAGAGGGCGTGACAGCAGCCCCTGGTTTTCCTGCCCTCTTCACCCTGGATTCTGCCTTCTAACCAAAGGGACTTCAGTGGCGTGGTCCCTAATCCTGCAGCCATTTACATTGCTTCACTTTCATTTCCGAGGAACCACTCTGCCTTTTGTCCATGCATAGAACCACCTGAATTGCCATTTCGCCTTTGCCTGTGTGATCGCCTTTCTCTCTTTCCACTCGTGTGCAGTTCCTGGTCTGTTCACACACGGCTCTTCTGATGCCCCAGCAGGTGCCACCTCTCCCTTGGTCCCAGCAGTCTGTCCACTTGCGACCTCCCCAGGAGGGAGCCCACTGGCCCTGCCCTTGTTTCTCTGCCACTGCCTCTTCTACGCTCCCTGTGCCCGGCCATCTGGGGAGGTGATGGCATCACTCACCATTCGGGGTCAGGATTTCCCTGGGAAAGAGCTTGGCCTGAGTAGCATGGTGCTGAGGCAGTGTGGGTAACAAAGTGAGCTCTTGATGGGTGGAGGCAGCAGCTACAGTGGTGGGAAAGTTCCAGGCTCTCTCAGGAGAAAGAGAGACTTCAAATCACAGAGAAAGGGCCATCTGAAACAGTATTGCCTGTCCTACCTGCTCCCGGGCTGTTGGCAGGCTGATTTGAAGGTCCACTATTTCAAGAAGCGGAGGCTCCCTGGCAGCCCCTCCCCTCTTCCAGGTGTGGCATCTTCCTCACTACCACTGTAGTCATAAGCTGCCCTTTCTGGCCATTTTCTTCTTAAGCTTGGGGTTTGAATAACTTTGTGTCACCTTCATGTAGGAGCATAGCATACTCAGCCATGCTCACAGCTTCATGCTGAGTCCAAAATTCATGGGAAGGTAAGATTTGCTGAAACACCTACTTTTTGGAGGTTCCAAAGTGGCAGGTTTGAAATATGGGGAGGGCAGGGGAAAGTCTGCTACTCTTGAAAACAGATCCAGGTGATTCCACAGGCAACTGATTTAAAAGTGGTATTCCATGCCTGAAATAAAGTATGTGGCAAGACTGACCACCTACACCTACTCTTCCTCACTCTTCCTCCACGTTTCCCCTGGGGGACGGAAGTTCAGCTCCCCTGTATAGCTGGGAAAACAAAAGTTGGAGCAGGTGAAGATGCATCCTGAGAACAAACCATCCAAGCTGGGTTCTTTGAAGTTCTGTTGCGCTTCCTGGTTTCAAGGGAAGCCATAATGCAGATAGCTGGAGGCTGATCATACAGCTCCTCATTGGTTTCTCACAAATCCTTTGTTATCAAGTCCCTGGATCACTCCAGAGCATGAAAGCAGAATACCATCTGTTTGGAACTGAATGCTGCATGGGGCCATCTTGGAATCACCCCATGTCCCACCCAGGTGCTAGTTTACTGCCAGTCCATAATTAAAATTCCTTGGCCAGAAATACCAAATTCTGCAAGATAGGTAAAAGCAGAGTAAATCATGTAAATATTACGTTGTTTGATCTAGTAAAGCAGTCAATTAGATTTGAGATACATTAAATGGAGGATATGCACACTCGGCCTCGCTGGTAACTGTTATTTGTCCATACCTTGCAGAGAGGGTTGCATGAGCAGCTGGGAACAGCAGAAGTGATAGTTGGGGCTTCTTAGCAAAGTGGGAGCATGAAACATTTCTCGATTGCAGACATTTTAAAAGGAAATCAGATGTTCTTGGCAGTCTTCTGTACTTGAAATCAGGTTCAGGCAACCTGTGGCAAGCCCCTGTCCCTGCTGCACACAGGATGTAGGTTTATGTCTAGTGGAGGGAAGAGAAAAGGCAAGCATACATTATCTCTGCTTGATCTGTCTTTCAATCTGGACCTCATTCCTCACTTGTCACCTTATCTCTCCTGACCACTGCTTTTATCCTGGTGAAATTCTGAAGGTTTTACAACCCCCAGTGGGACGGCTAGCTTACAACCTCCCTGAGAAAGCAGGATTCTGACATGTGGCTGTCAGGAACTAGTCCTGGCACAAGGCATTGCATAAGTGTGTGTTCAACTGTCACCCTGGCTAATAGGTAGCACGGACTGCTCTTTGTAGAAAGCAGCCACACATCTTCATTTCCAAGGTTGCGTCCTCTGGAGAAGAACCTCGTCCTGCATCTATTTCAGTGCTGGACCAGTCCAGCAATGGTCTATCCTACAACCCACAGTCCAGCTTTCAAGAAGGATGGAGGAGACTTCACAGCAGCCAAGCCACAGGCATCAATTTCTAGAGCCAGTTGATCTATTGTGTGGGTCTTCAATATAATTCCCATGAGTACCCTGAATGTGCCCATCAAGATATTTACCTCTCCTGATTTATGTTTTTTTATCTTAAGATTTAACTTTCAGAAAGGTAACAGAGGCTGACATGTTGCAAACCAAAAGGGCTGCTCTCCAGGGCCATCTCCATTTGGGGTCAATGGAATGCATTTGGTTTGGAGCTCAGGCCCTAACAGCCTTGTACCTGGGTTCTTGGGGCGTTTGCTTTAGCTTTACCACTTTGCCTTCTGGGAAATGAGTCTTTTCCCACTGCCCCCCACTGGCAGCCATTTTATGAAGAAGCCCCCCAGTTTGTGAGGATGCCAATGCCTTAAAATTCAATACGTGCCCATTGACCCGCTCCTCAAAATGGTGGATCCCTGATGGATTTGCCAAATGCGTTTGGCTCCACTACTGGGGCAGCACCCCGAGCATGACTAGAAGGAGCTAATGCTAACATCTACAGAGTCTCCTAGAGTAGCGGTTCCCAAGCTGCTCTGCAAAACCCTAGTGTTCTGCAAAAACCTCCTAGGGGTTCCACAAAAAAATCTCAAAAATCAAATTTAAAATGTATTTTAAAATTAAACCACATGAAACCAACTATTTGATTGTCCAAGCAGCAAACAAATGCTTCACATCATTTAGTTCCTAGGATTCTATTGCATAGTTTTGGGATTGCTGAAAGAATTCATTTGGGATATTATCACATAATCACTTTATGCATTTGTTGTATTTTAAATGTTTTCTCTTTATTTCCACACCTCCATTATGCAAAGCACTCAGGCAATAGGAGCAGATGCAAGAAGGAAGAAGGTTGCGGGTTCATAATGCTTAGTAAAAATCAGGGACAGAGTTAGGTTTCCACAGGAAAAAATGCCTTCAGAAAGGTTCCAGGACCGGAAAAGTTTCAAATCGCTGCCCTAGTGTCACTAGATTCCAGATTTTATGGTCTTGACTGTACCACTGCATCTGCCACACCACAGCAGTTTCTGTGCCAGCCTCATCCTCCCGGACATACTGGAAAATGAGGAAGCGTGTGCTTGCTCAGCACCCACTGCCTGGTTCTCTGTGCTACTTGGGGCAGCAGCTGGGTTTGGGGCAGTGGCAGTGGGGTCAAAATAGCTGCATGTAAAAGGAAAATGAGCCGACTGAGAGTAGGTCAGGAGAGCATGCTAGAGCATCTGATGTTGGCCCTGTTTAGAGTAGACCCACTGAACTGAATGGAACTTGAGAAGACTATCCTTGGATACCACCCTATACCTTCAGATGGAGCAAATCCTATGGTTGAGAAGAAAGGCTCTGCTGTGATTCAGGCCTGGTTTAGCCAGGGAGGAGAAAGATCCTAATGTGGCAGAAAGGACTGCTTTATTTCAGGAGGATACAGAGGCATACTTCCCTGTGTTTAAAAACATGCAGTCTGCAAATAGCAGACTAGCACTCAAGGAAACAGAAGACTGTCCTAATGTGCTAGATTTTTATTTGCATGTTGCACAGTGCATAGAAAAAGAAAAATGGCTCCAAGCCCCTCAAAACCATCAGCCCCAAACCTATTTAACTGACCTTCCATGAATTTTGGATTAAGGAAGGATGTTTCTCTCCTTCATGGATCATTGCCTTGTCGTGGCGAAGGGCCTTGCGTAGCTCAATGAAGCTATGAGCTATGCTGTGCAGGGCCACCCAAGCCGGGAAGGTCATAGCAAAGAGCTCTGACAAAACGTGATCCATTGGAGAAGGAAATGGCAACCCACTCCAGTATCTCTGCCATGAAAACCCCATGGACAGTACCAAAAGGCAAAAAGATAGGACGCCGGAAGATGAGCCCCTCAGGTCGGAAGGTGTCCAATATGCTACTGGGGAAGAGCGGAGGGCTACTACTAGTTGCGCCAGAAAGAATGAAGCGACTGGGTCAAAGCCGAAAGGACACTCAGTTGCAGGTGTATCTGGTGGTGAAAGGAAAGTCCGATGCTGTAAAGATCTATACTCTAGCAACTAAAGCCGTCCCCCAAAAAAAAGAAATGCAAGAAAGCAAAATGGCTGTCTAAGGAAGCTTCACAAATAGCTGAGGAAAGAAGGGAAGTGAAAGGCAAGGGAGAAAAGGAAAGATACACCCAATTGAATGCAAAATTCCAGAGAATAGCTAGAAGAGATAAGAATGCCTTCTTAAATGAACAGTGCAAAGAAATAGAAGAAAACAATAGAATAGGGAGGACCAGAGATCTCTTCAAGAAAATTGGAGATATAAAGGGAACGTTTCATGCAAAGATGGGCACGATAAAGGACCAAAATGGCAGGGACCTAACAGAGGCAGAAGAGATTAAGAAGAGGTGGCAAGATTACACAGAAGAACTATACAAGAAAGAGCTTAATGCCCCTGATAACCACGATGGGGTGGTCACTGACCTTGAGGCAGACATCCTGGAATGTGAAGTCAAATGGGCCTTAGGAAGTCTGAGCAACAACAAAGCTAGTGGAGGTGACAGCATTCCAGCTGAGCTATCCAAAATCTTAAAAGACAATGCAGTAAAAGTGCTACACTCAATATGCCAGCAAACTTGGAAAACTCAACAGTGGCCACAGGATTGGAAAATGACAGTTCACATTCCGATCCCAAAGAAGGGCAATGACAAAGAATGTTCAAACTACCGCACCATTGCACTCATTTCACATGCTAGCAAAGTTATGCTCAAAATCCTACAAGCTAGGCTCCAGTGGTATGTGGACCGAAAACTACCAGAAGTACAAGCAGGATTTCGAAGAGGGAGAGGAACTAGAGATCAAATCGCCAACATACGCTGGATCATGGAGAAAGCTAGGGAGTTCCAGAAGAACATCTACTTCTGCTTCACTGAATATGCTAAAGCCTTTGATTGTGTGGATCACAGCAAATTGTGGCAAGTTCTTAAAGAGATGGGAGTACCTGACAATCTTATTTGTCTCTTGAGAAACCTATATGCAGGTCAAGAAGCAACAGTGAGAACTGGACACGAAACCACTGGTTGGTTCAAAATTGAGAAAGGAGTTCGGCAAGGCTGTGTACTGTCGCCCTGCCTATTTAACTTATATGCAGAGCACATCATGAGAAAGGTGGGCCTAGATGAATCACCAGTTGGAATTAAGATCGCTGGGAGAAATATCAACAACCTCAGATATACAGATGATACCACTGTCATGGCAGAAAGTGAAGAGAAACTAAAGAGCCTCTTGATGCGGGTGAAGGAGGAGTGCAAAAGTTGGCTTGAAACTCAACCTTAAGAAAGCTAAGATCATGGCATCCAGTCCTCTCACTTCCTGGCAAATAGATGGGGAAGAAATGGAGGTAGTGACAGATTTTATTTTCCTAGGCTCCAAGATCACCGCAGATGGGGACTGCAGCCAAGAAATTAAAAGACGCTTGCTCCTGTGGAAGAAAGCTATGACACATCTAGATAGCATACTAAAGAGCAGAGACATCACCCTGCCAACAAAAGTGTATATAGACAAGGCTATGGTTTTCCCAGTTGCAATGTATGGCTGTGAAAGTTGGACCATAAGGAAGGCTGAGCGCCAAAGGATTGAGGCCTTTGAATTATGGTGCTGGAGGAGACTCCTGCGAGTCCCTTGGACCACAAGGCTATCAAACTGGTCAGTCCTAGAGGAGATCAACCCTGACTGCTCTTTAGAAGGCCAGATCCTGAAGTTGAAACTCAAATATTTTGGCCACCTAATGAGAAGGAAGGACTCCCTGGAGAAGAGCCTAATGCTGGGAACAATAGATGGCAAAAGAAGAGGGGGACGGCAGAGAATGAGGTGGTTAGATGTCACTGAAACAGTTGGTATGAGCTTGAGTGGACTCCAGGGGATGGTGGAGGCCTGGAGGAATATTGTCCATGGGGTCGCGATGGGTCAGACATGACTTCACAACTAACAACATCAAAGGATGTTTTGGGACACAGGAAACTGCCTTATTTATACGGAGCCAGAGCTGGTGCTCCCCCCTAGCCCAGTTTGTCATGCTGGCTGGGAACCACTCTCAGGGTTTCAGGTTAGGGTGCTTTTCTTGCCGTACTTATAGATGTCATGAATTTCCCTGGACCTGCCACACACGAAGCAGGTGCTGTGTCTGAGCTAGGGCTCCTCGGTTTGCTAGTGCAATTAGTGAATTTTTGTTCTCTGCATGTTTCTGCTAGGACACATGCAGGCAGGAAGTCAAGTGGAATTTCCTGGTAGATCTTTACATGATTTGCAGTAGGTTAGCGTTGGCATCTGTTCCCCACATTTTGACACTAGCAGCAACATGACTTTTCTTCCTAAATTAGGCCTGCCAGAATGAAATAAGCATGGGATAACTGGAACCTGACTTTTGTGTCAAAGGACTGGGACTGCACTTCAGTTCTGCTACTGGAAACAAATGTCTTGGCTCAGAATGTTCCTTTCATTTTGCTCTATTTGGCAGATGTAGTAAAAACAAACTAGATTCAACACACCTTAAGTCTGCCTACCCAGATCAACTACACCCAGGTAGCTGAACTGGTTTTCTAGTGCCTCTTGGTGATTTTTAAACCTGCACAGAAAAAGTCCTGCACTCTGAGGCTCTTTCTTGTCCATTGTGGAATTCTTTGCAGATTGTGCGCTGCCCTGGGACATACTCTCGATGGCAGGCACTCCCAGTCCACAAAAAGCATGGGCTATGTTGGGTTTATGCCTCACTGTTGCCTCCCGTTAATCTAGCTGGCACTTGGAAACACCCCCCCACCCGGTATCCTCAGGCTGTGGAGAGCAAATAGAGAAGTGCTAAGAGTTCAGTCTTCCAGGATCTTGGCCTGCAGTTTATGTTCTGTCATCATTCCTTTCCCATTCACGATCCCGACAGATTTCCAAGAAGCTGCAGGCTTTGTCCAAACATGATTGAGGAATTGTGCTATCAAACCAGTCAGCCTACTCATTTGGGGGGCTAAGGCTGAAACTGCAACAGTAGTTCCAGGTGGTAAATACTGAATGATTCACTGATTCTAGCTGTTATTCATTGCCCTTTAAACTTACTCTCTGAGCTCCAACCACCTCCCCTTGGCTTGGGTAATCCTGCATGTCATGCTGGGGTCTCCAATGGTTCTCCAATGGTACTTTCCCTGGTGCCCTGGGGTTTTTATTATATTACTTTTATTATTACATCATCATAATCAGGAGACTAGCATGCTGCAATGCAAAGGGCTATCCTCCAGAGCCATGCTCAAAAGAGTCATTTTGTACTTTAGAACTCAGATTCCCACCACTTCCTTGTACTTGGGTTCTTGGGAAACTTACTTTTTGCTTAGTCTCCCCCATTTCCCTTCTGGGAAATGAGTGTTATGTGCTTGCCTGTGCAGCCATTTTAGGAGGGCAGGTCCCATCCCACAGCAGCATTTTGTGACAACCCATGAAACACTCTCAGAATTCCAGTTGTGCCTACAAACTGCAAAATGCTGGTGAGCTCTGTTCTAATGCATCATATTGTTGCTCTGTCACAGATACGTTGTGGTAGGAATCTGGTTGGTGTCCTGCTGCTATTTGCAGATCCATATCCTTCTGCCAGTTTGTACAGATCCAGCACTTCTTAGTGCTGCATTAAACACTTCATACTTTTTCAAAGTGTCCGGCAGCCCTGGTATATTGAACCATCTCTTAGGGTCCGTGTCTCTAAGACATGAGTGCCACTGGCTTTCATGGGCAACCTGCATCCCTCCAGATGCTGCTGGACTTGAGGCCCCATCGCCTGAACCATTGACCAGGCTGGCTGGATCTGAGGGGAGATGGAAGCCAGCAACAAAGACCACAGGTTGCCCACCCCTGGTCTAGTGGCCACAGGCAAATCTTGTACCTTGTTCCTGTAAAAGGGTCCCAATTTGAGATGATAAACAGTAAGGAAGATCAAAAGTTTGCTCTACAAGTTGATTCAATAAATACATTGAAAAAGCATGATCAAATGACTGGAAGTGCAACCTGCAAATTTATGCCAAATTACAAATGCCCATTCTTAAGTCTTCCAGCTAGAGCCTCAAGGGCCTGTGTCAGGCCTGTGAATTGCCATTCCTTTCGGTATCACCAGCAAGAGGAAGATGGAGAGCTGTTTGTCACAAGTGCCTCAAGCTCTGACATTTTCTGGGCAAGCAATTCCCACAGTACTGAGTCCCAAAGGTCAACAATATCCTTTCCAACTGCTTTTTCCTGGGGTGGAGACACAAGGCATGAGGAAAGGGCTGGAAAGGAATCTACCACGTCTTCGCGTTGGTCCTGACGCAGGGCCAGTTGGACTAGATCTTTGGGACTGAGTCACTCATCTGCACAGCAGGGGCATGCCAGTGGCCAAACCTGAAGGACAAGCTTGAAGCACTTTGCAAACCCACATCCTTAGCACAGCTCAGCATTTGCTGCTGAAATTGTTGGCCTTGCTCAGAGCGGTGCATCTGCCCCTTCATGGAGCACTGCCCTTAACATGCCATTTTTGCCTCATCCATCAAGTTCCCCACAAGGCCTTACTAAATCCCAATCTTTCCTTCCTGGGGCAGCCATTCCTTGAACTATAACTACTTTGGCTCTCATGGTGAGCAGCAGGTCCTTCCACCTGCGCATCTGGTGCTCAGCCTCCCCCAGCCTGGTGTCCTCCAACCATTTGGACCAACTCCCAGCCAACATGGCCAATAATCAGGAGCACTGGAGTTGTAGACCAAAATTTCTGGAGGGCATCAGGTTGGGGAAAATTGCAGTAGACCATAGTCTATTAAATTTTAATGTTGCACTGGATCTTGTTCCACAAGATGGTTTTGTCAGTGGTATCCTCCTACTTTTTCCAAGTAAAATTAGTGACACTCTGTACATGGTCAGAGCCATTCTTGCCCTCTGCAACAAACATGGCTGTAGGTTTATCTGGGTTTGGTCCAGTGAACATTAAGGTCCCTTTGATTTCAGTGGAAACCAAGTCATGACATCAGTTATCACGTAGATGTTAGTGATTTCCTTCTTTAATATCTAACATTCAGAAGAGCATTTCATCTTAAAACAGATCTGACTTATTCTTGAATTGCTTCAATTCAGCACATTCAGTAATATTTATGACCCAGATAATTATGGCAGCAGAGTGCCATAAAGGAGGAAGGGACCAGTGCTTCAATGGCCAAGAAAGAACCCACGACATAAGCACCTGCGCCTGGCCAGATGATTCAAAAGCCCAGACTTATTTGTTCTTTCGGTTGAATACCCACTAAATAAGTAAATCAAATTCTTCTAGAGCAGTGTTCCCCCAGTCTTGCAACATTGTAGCCCTCAATTTAATGAGCGAGAGTCGGAATACAACTCCCATTATCCCCAGCCAGTGGCACTCCCCCCTCGGGGACGATGAGAGTCCTCGCCCACCACGTAGGGAGGGCGCCAGACTTGGGGAAGGCTTGCTCCAGGGCCACTCCACGGAGCTCCTTGGAAGCAACTCCCGCCGAATTCCATCGGGCGAAAGAGGCCCACGGCCACCCTTGGAAGCGGCGCGAGCTTCCTCTGGATCGGAGCCAAATGGGTGCGCGCGCCTGACGCAGCTCGCCTTCCGCAACGTCACCACAACAACAACGACGTTGCTCATGCTCTTTCCACGGCGATGCGGGGCGGGGCGAGGGGGGAATCTCCCCAAGCTTTCATTTCCTCCTGCTTATTTGCGGAGTGGTGGGCGGAGCGATGCAAATTGCCCGCGACACCTGATAGGCTAGGAGCTGGCGGAGAAAGAAGTGTGTAGCGCGGACGGCTAAAGCGCTAAGGAGACAAGTGGCCGATCGGGGACCGCGATGTTCTGACCGAGGGTGGCGCGGAGCAGCGATGCCGCGGCGAGGCGTGCCCGCAGCCAGCCGGCTTTGAGGAGCTCTTGCGCCTGCTCCCGATCGGAACCGAGGACGCGTTCTGTATAGTCTTGGGAGGAGGATGATGATCCCGGAACGGAAAGAAGTGGCTTGGAGTCCGGCAGGTAAGCCGGCGAGGTCGACTCCCGCCTCGCATACACGCACACGAACTGCTGGGGGGGTTTTATCAATTGCACGGCAACCATCAAGGAAGGAGTGCCGCTAATCCCGGCTTCCCTGGTACGAGGCAGGTGATTCAAACGGCCGGTTGTTGTACTTAAGCGGTCTTTTTAAAAATCGAAAATACCGTATCTCCCTAACCCAAGTTTAAACTATAGATATATATACATTTATTGTAATTTCCTTGTTATTTGAAAGTCGCCTGGGTAGGAGTTATAGCCTGAAATAAGTGTAATAGAAACATTTTTAAAAAGCGGATCTATTTCGGTGGGCTCTCTAAATTCATCGAACAAGTACAGCACATAGAATCGCGCTCTGGAATGCAACGCCTTTTTAAAGAGATTCTGCCGGATGCTTTTAAACACCAGAGTTTTAGCCGTGCAAGGAATTTCTCTTTGCTTTCCCTTCGCACCCTGGGCTAAATATTTTGGGTGCTTTTAAAGGCACAGGAAGCACGGCCAGAGTAAAAACAAATCAGTAGACACCCGAGTCACGTTTAGGGTGACCAAATGCAAAGGAATCACCCTGCTTTCCGCCCAGTTTTGAAGTAGGCGGCGCAACTGCTAAGGTGACTTATGAATTTTGGCATGTGTGCAGCGGTGATATAAAATGTGTTGTAGAGATGGTGGGAGGGATGGCTTAATTATATGAATTTCTCTTCTGAAAAACGATGAAAGATCTTTATTTTGTTAAAGAAGCAATTAAAATTTAAAGAAGCAACAGGGCTTCTTGAGCAAAACGGATTTTCCAGAGATGCACCTTTATCTATTTTTTTTTCACTTGCAACATTGACCCGAGGAGCTGCACCTGTTGAAAATCCCTTTTGAACAGTTTTAAGGCCCAAGATACCTGTGTCTTGATTGCATCTACTCACTTTGGGCGTCGATACTTTGTGAGGCAGAAATCAGAGCAATCTCGCTGGCGGGCGACGGGAGGTGAGAGTCCAAAGGGTTGATAAGCAGCGCCGTGAATGCTTAGGAGTGGCGTGTGTGACTCTCTGCTGCCCCCTCCTGATCAAAGCGTGCATTCCTGTCCGCAAGGAGTGAGACATCGAGAGAAGAAATTGCTCTGCAACTGGAGTTCGTTTCCTTTACGATGACAAAGCAGGGACTTAAAGCACCTTTCCAGTATTTGTTTAATGTACAAACGCATGCCCTCTTTGTATGTATGGAGGCAAATAGGCGCTGCTAAGAGGCAAGGTCCTCAGCTCCCCTTTCGATCTTTAAGGAGAAACTTTCAGATCTCCCTCTAAACCTCCAATTAGTTTTTCTCCTTCGCCTACGTACAGCGCATATACACATACATACTTTGGAGGAAAATCACCTTTTCCAAGCCCTGATGGGATGGACATCTCATTCAAAAACAGAAAGATCCACAGGCATCAGGAGACCAGCTTCCTTTAGCAGAGTGAAACATTAACCATTAGTCTTGGACCAGTATGAACAGTCTATCTGCCTAATAAATGGATGCTGACTTAACAAAAACACTTGTGCCTTTGATGGGGGAAAGTTCAGCAGGTGCTGTTTCCTCTTTCCTGAACTAGGAAACCAAAGCTCACAAATTACATTCCTGTCTATCATAAGCTATGAAAGTGAGCATTGTGGGGAGATGATAGTCCTTTCTGGTTGTTGTTTTTTTAGCTTTCAATGTATGTACAGATCTGTAAATCCTGGTCAGATGAGGAAATCTGTTGGTTCTCTGCTGCTGCAGAGAGAGCCTTACATTTGCCCTTCACTATTTATAATGGACAGAGAACCTGCACTTCTGATGGATGCAAGCCTTCCTCCTCTCCTGCATCTAATTTCTGGAAAAAGCTTCACCTGTTGACTTCTGCCTCTTATGCAGTCGTTAAAAGCAGGCAGGGCAGCTCCCATTCATAAAAACAATGCAGGAAGTCTAGGCTCTGGTGAAGTTGGTTTCTGCAGGGAGGGAGAACAGATGTCCTTTCTGTGAGTCATGGCAAGGATCTGGGTGGCTTTGCCATTGACTCATATTTCCTGTGTACCAAGCCATAAAAACTGCTGCTGCTAACAACAACAACAACAACAACAACAACAACAACAACCCTAAATGACTTGGCTTTTTCTTCTCAATATTGCTAGCTTTTCCCACTTGCCCAATGCCTCTAGGACAACAGCAGGCTATTTGTGGCCCTCCAAATATTTTGGGCTACAGCCCCTATCAGCCCCAGCCAGGATGGCTCATGAAGAGGGAACACAGGAGTTGTGTTCTTCCAAATATTATTTTTGGCCTATAAATTGCCCATGCAGGGGGAGAATGAATGAAGTGCAGCTAAGCTCAGTGTGATGCAAACTATATCTTGATAGGTAGAACCCAGTTGGACAAGCAGTTTGTGTGTGGGATCCATGCAATTTAGACACACACACACACAACTTATTCCCAGGTGATAAAATACCAGTGGCTTGTAATGGGCAATTACATTTTACCACCTTGGATAGAATTCTTATGTGCGTGCATTGAAAATATGCACAAAGTTACAGTTGCTGTACTGTGGACATGCCTTACTCAATGTAACATGGTCGCTACTGTTCTGCTTGTTCTAGGCAAAGACAAAGACTCATTTGAAGCTCTGTATAAGCGAGGTGGCTTGCTGGGAAAGGGTGGCTTTGGTACAGTGTATGCTGGGCACCGGATTGCTGATGGGCTACAGGTGAGTCATGGGGTGTGGCTGCCATAGGATGCATAGCAGCAAGAATGCATTCTGGGGTGGGGTGGGAGCATAAAGCCAAGAAGAGCAGAGCTCCAGTATCTGTCCTGTGATACACCTGGGGATAGGTGTGATGCTGATGCTGGCAATGAAACCTCTGGCTGGGATTGACTGGATTGCCTCTAGAGGCTGGGCGAGGGCCTCTCCCTGCTATTGGCTGAGCTTCTGTGATACTAAGGAAGGGCAGTGAGATGAACAGGGAAGGGTCTAAAATAAGGAGCAGAGCCATGGAAGGAGGAGCCCTAGGACAGGAAAGTTTGGACAACTCTCCAGAGTGGAGGTGGGCAGAAGGTGCATTGGGACCCACATGTAGGTCTCTGGATCAGCAGGGATGCAAGATTTCCAGTTGTCTGGCAACGACAAAATGACTCACTCCATTATCTTGCTGAAATGAGGACAGTTAGTTGGGTGGGTGGGTCAGAGATCAGGCTTGGATTTTTGCCTGGAAGGAATGGATCCTGTTCTTCTGGATGTGGATACATGTCTAAACACATGTAAATAAATAAATGCAGTGTGGAAAAGCTGGCCCTAATCTTGCCTCAGTAATGTAATTTAGGTACTTACTTATCTCTATTTTGCTCCACAGGTTGCAATCAAACATGTGGCCAAGAACAAGGTTGCTCAATGGGTAAAGCAGGTGAGTCTAAAGGGTATCTATCCTTCTTTATGCCAGTAATATATTTTTTTCACCTAGTAACAGGGCTGGTCCAAGACATTTTGCTTGGTCCAAGAAGTGCCAGCCCCCCAAACTGAGGGCATAATGCCCAAGGGTACTTCTCTACTTCTTCCCTGGCTGTAAAAAGATGACAATTAATTAAATACAACAAATGCATCTCAGACCTTTCATGACCCACCAAATTGGCTGCCTGAAATGGTTGCCTCACTCTGCCTCATGGCAGAGCCAGGCCTTGAACAAGATAACCATAAGGAGGAATCGAGGAAATGCAGTGAGATGGCTGATGAGTGGAGGTAGATGGAACAAGGTAGATCCTTTGGGCTGTAACTCTTCCACACATTGGAGCTATGCAGGGGAATAGTGAATGCCCCTAATGACCATGGTGTTTGGTGCTGATGGGAACTGGAGTCCAGTTGCCCCTCCCCACTCTAGAGGAAGCTACAAAGCTTTCTTATCAGTCTGAGATGGTCATTCCAATGTGCTGTTCATTGCAGCCTGATTCTAGGAGGGGAATGGCCCAGGCATTGGGACAACACCTTTCATTCCCTCCTCAGCTTCCTCTCTTTGCTCCTTACCAGTGTGGGCACCACCCTGCACTGCTAGAAGTAAGCTTCTCTATCTTCCTTTGCAGCCCAATGGGAAGTCAACACCCCTGGAGGTGGTGCTGATGAAGCTGGTGTGCTCGGGAGCTGGGCATCGCAATGTGATTCGCCTCTTGGATTGGTATGAAACTCCTGAGGGCTTTTTCCTGGTCCTGGAGAGGCCAGAGCACTGCCAGGATCTCTTTGACTACATAACTGAGCAAGGACCCCTGCCCGAGAAGCTCTCTCAGCGATTTTTCCACCAGGTGGTGGAGGGAGTGTGCCACTGCCATGCCCAAGGAGTGGTCCACCGGGATATCAAGGATGAGAACATCTTGGTTGACTTGCGCACCGGCAACGTCAAGCTGATTGACTTTGGTTCTGGGGCCCTGCTGACAGATTCTGTTTACACAGAGTTTGATGGTGAGTGTCAAGATGGGAAGAGTTTCCTCTGAGGGAAGAGAGGGCTGCTGGTTCCAGGGGCAGAATGCCAAGAGCCGGAACTGCTGTAAAGTCTGAAAACGTGTCTCTGTGTGTGTGCGTGATGGGGGGACCAGGTTCAAATGCCCATTGAGGCTGCCTCACCTCCACTTTCCCTGGTGTTCAGGTACTCCTGAGAATGGATAGGGGCCCTACTCTAGAAGAAGGAGGTCAGTTCCACATTGCCCAAATGGAGCCGCATCATCCAGAAAGGAGGCAAAAGAAACTGGAGATGTCCATGGAATCCACAGCCCCATTTTCCATCTGTAGATGGCTATCCTTACAAGGGAAGCACAGGCCTTCTTGCCCGATTGCAGAGGACTCAGGCAAGAAGGTGTTCACTGGACCTGCTGCTAAGTGTGCTGATCAAATTCAAGGCCAATCCCTGCTCCCCCTCTTTGATTTCAAATAGAAGGCTGTTCTCTGCAAAGCAGGACACCCAGACACCATAGCTTTCCAGTTATCTAGTGGCTAGGAGTTCAGTCTTGGCTCAGGGTCTTCAGCCTCCTGACTGCTTCTAAACTAACTTTAGCAATTAGCAATGTTCTTTAACCCAGATAAAGATAACTATTGCTTAAAAATGCACATATCCAACATTCTCAATTCCACATGCAGTTCTTCCAGAAGGCCTTGCGTAATGGGCAGCTCACATACAGGGCTTTCTCCACCATGGCACTGCAGCTGTGGAGTGCTTTGCCCAGAAGGCCTCTCCACTAAATCTCACGCGAGGTTTAGGGCAACAACCTTCCCTTCCTGCTCTTCAGCACAAGACTGGCAAGGTTGCTTTTTAAGATTCAGGGCTGTTTGTGCCTGCTGTTTAAAAGTGTTGTTTTAAAAGTGCCCCTTCCTTTAAGTCATTATGTGGTAGAAGCAATGACCTGTTTGCTTCCCTCTGCTCCCCGTTCTCAGGTACTCGTGTGTACAGCCCACCTGAGTGGGTGGAATGCCAGCAATACTATGCTCTTCCTGCAACTGTCTGGTCCCTGGGAATCCTGCTCTACGACATGGTGTGTGGGGACATTCCCTTTGAACGGGACGATGAGATTCTGGCTGCCAGCGTGGAGTTTCGCACCCCAGTCTCTGCCGGTGAGTGTCCCTCTCTGCTGTTTGTCCTCCCAGGACTGCTCTACCATTAATGCAAAGGAGGTGTTGGCCTCTGGCAGCAGATATTGGGGAGCAGCTGTTGGAGCCCTCCGCGCGTCTCCTTGGTGCCTTCAGGGGTGATGGAGGGTGCTGTTCCCACAGATTCAACTGCCTGGCCAGTCAAACATGGCTGTGGGATGGGGGACCTGCCATATTTGTTTGCTTCAGGCAGACAAATACGTTGGCCAGGTCCTGAGTATGCTCAGTACATGGTAGCATTAAACTGGGGAGAGCGACTCCACAAAAGAGCTGAATTTTGGGCCAGTTCATACAGTAGCCTGCCTACGTTGGCAGCACTGTGTTCCCCATACCATCCTGCTAACCTTGGTAGGAAGCAGCCTGCCTTTCCCATCTGGCCTGAGGGCAGCCCCTCTCACCCTGCTGATGTCACATCCTTTGGACCTCAGCTCCCAAAAGCCCAGCAGGCGTGGACAATAGACAGGAATGCTGGGAGTTGGGGTCCAAAACATTTGTAGGACTTGAGGTTGGAGAAGGCTGTCCTAAGGATTAGCAACTTTGGTGCTATTTCACAAGGAAAAGTTTCGTTTCTCAAATGGTCTCATGCTTTACTCAGTCCTGAATTGCTCCAATTCTGAATCCAGATAAGAAGACTTTGTTAGGGGAACGGGGTGGTGGTCATGAGGGCTTCTGGAGTTTTCAAACTGCAACTCTCTGCTTCCCAGACTGCCGGGACCTCATCCAGTGGTGCTTGTCTCCAGTGCCTTCTGAGCGGCCAACGCTGGAACAGGTGCTCTTGCATTCATGGCTAAAACTTGACCCGCTTCTTCAGCCCGAAGAACTGCAGAAGCCAGCCCCCTCCCGGACCCCCACCTGCAAGAGCAGCTGAGCGCCTGAACCTCCCTATGGCCTCCTCCCCTTCCGCGATGGGGCGGGGAATGCTGGTGACTCTTGTCACTGCCCGAGAAAGCGTTGGCCTGGTTCTACAGGCATTTTCCCCTCCCACTTCACACGAGCTGAGCAGAGCAAGAGGGGAATGAGATCTGAGTTGGAACTCCACACAACTACTATATGATGTTTGAATTCTGGCCAGCCCAGGGACCAGACATCTCCGTATGTGTAAATACTTGTGTATTGCTATTTGCCTGAGTGTCCCCAGCTTCTGGAAAGAAGGAGAGTCTGGGGTGGACCTTTGCCTCCCCACATTAGGCAGAATGTCCACATGTGTGTTTGTGTCCTTTTTTTAAAGGATATTTTTAGGCAGAAAAATTTGTGTCAAGCAGCAATATCTGCCTGGACAGCTATTTAATTAAAAAAATACAACCTTATGTAATGGCATCCTTGTTTCCAGGACTCTGTCTCTATCCCCAAGGTTCAAGAATCTTTCTTCCTCTGCACACTTACATTTTTTTAACATTACATCTGGCTTAGTGTTTTTACATCAGTAAGGTTCATAGGAAAAACTAAGCCATTATGTTGTTTGTTGGGATCTGGCTTTTTGCCATGTTTGAACCTATCCCTGCAAACAAACATTGTCTGCTAATCAACTAAGAATAAATGATGCTGATGATATTACATTTCTATACGGCCTGTAGCTGCATCTGTCTGAGCGGTTCACAACATTTAAGTCCCCCATCCAGATTCTAAATGAGCCTGGCCCTGCTTAGCTTCCAAGGTTAGGCAGGATCAGGCGCTTCAGGCTAAACAAAAGCTTCCCAAATAGAACCCATGGTTGGTTGTTGGCTTAGGCTTGAAGTCTGACTTGTGTAACCCATGCCTTGTTGTGATGTCTGTCTGCACTCAGCAAGAGCAGTTGAGAATGAAACTGATCTGAAGGTTGTGGAGGTATTCAGAAGAGAAACAAACCAGAAATGGGGAAAACAAATCAGTTTGTTTGCTCATCTGCATGACAGTTCATAGCTAAAGCAACAAGCCATGATTAAATTGGCTAGAAATGTAGATCTCTCCCTTTGTGACCTATCCTATTTAATGCCATTCAAATGGCACAGAGACCAAGCATAGAGCAAATATCAGTGGTGAAAGTGGATCCCCCTTTCTGGTACATTTTCTGAGGGAAAAGAAGTAAAGACAGAAGGGCCTAACTTTGGGCCTAATTCTAACTCATAGAGTGCAATATCGAATCCTGACCTATTTCAGAAATTCTACACAAAAAAAAAAAAAATCTCAATGTAGCTAAACTAAATTTCATCAAAGGTCTCTGTGTAATGACCACTGGATTTATTCTGTTCTTATTATCACTTATTAAGTGATATCAGGTCAACAAACTATCTGAGATTATCAGCTCCTTGTATATCTCAAATAAGCCCAGCTGGTCTGGTGGACCAGTGTGGTAATAACTGGTTGCAATCAGTTGGCCAAAATTGCAGTAATATTTTAATGTCAACATTAATGAATGAAATAGATTGATAATTAGCACCGTAGTGTGATCCCTACTGGGCTTAGGAATTGCAGTAATATATATGTCAGCAGTGCTGGTGAAAGACATCTGGGTGGATGGGAGGGTTGTCTGAAGCTGGGTGATTGTCCCCGTCATGGGTGAGGTGAATGGCTGAGCAAGCTGGTTGGCAAGAGCAGAGATAATCCCTTGCTCATATTGTCAAGAGTGCCCAGGGCATATCTACAGGCTTCACCCCATGGACTGTCAGTGGGGCTGCATGAGAAGAATGAGGATCTTATAACAAGGAATGGGAATTGTGCCACCACCTTTTTGTAAGATAAGATCTGACATACTTTTGCTTTTCCTTGACAACTTACCTTCTGACAGCTGTTAAGAGAAAGCAAAGGGAAGACCAGGCCTATTGGGAGCTTTGTGGGCTCGGTATTTGTCTCACTCTGGCAGCAGACGCTCTCCCTCCTTGCAACAAGCTCTGTATTTAGGTGGCTACACAGTTGTGATCCAGTGCAGTATAGTGGTTAAGAGTGTGGGACTGGGACTCGGGTGACCTGGGTTCAAGTCCCCGCTCCGCCATTGAGCCAACTGGGTGACTTTGGGCCAGTCACCAGCTCTCAGCCCAGCCTACCTCACAGGGTTGTTGTGGGGATAAGATGGAGAGCTGCAGGAGGAGAATGATGAAAGCTGCTTTGAGTTCTGTATAAGAAAAGAAGCTGGGTTATAAATTAAAGAAATAAATTGTGCAAGCAAGCCCAGCTAAAAGAATAATAAAAAACTGAAGCCACTTCTGTCCAGTTAGAAAAAGAATGCTTGCCATACACGGACAGCCTCTTCAAAAGGCCACTGTCTCTTGTGGCTGTCAGTTTGGAGGTTGTCGAACCAAACTTCAAGATTTGGGGGAAAAGTCACAGTGAACCAAAATCAGGTCACAGTAGGTGGAGGGGAGACAAGTCGGTCCTGTCAGGGGGCCCTGGGGGTATCTCCAGGAGGCCTGGGAGGGAGTGGGGAGGCCAACTATCCACAGCGAGGCCAAATGTCCATTGGACACCCCATGAGTTATTCACACAAGAACCAACCTCCTGTGCCTCATCAACAGAATGGGTTGCTGTGTTGTGTGAACTCGCCTGTTTGTCCCCACTCTGCTGAAAAAGTCCATGATGTGGTTGCACAATAAAAGTTCCACCTAGAAATGCTTTCCTGCCCCCACATACACCACTAACATAAGTTACCATTCTGATAGTAAAACCATTCTGTAAGTGACCATTTTTCTGTAGCCCCAACTATCCACATAAAAGGAAATCCTAAAATTTTGCAGAAGTGCCCCATAATCGATCAATCAATAAAATTTTGTGTGTGAGGGAACCACTTGAAGCACCCCTCCCCAAGTTGATCATTGTGGTCTGAACACCCTGAGTGTGGACTGGGGCAACTGCTGGTGCAGGAAATGGAAATTCAGAGGGAGGGAGGAAGAATGGAAGGCAGACTGGCTGGCTGGAAACCTGAAGGGGACCCTCCCACTCCCTTTGCTGGAGACAACCACTTTCCCCCTTTGTAGCCTGTCAGAATCCTGGAATCTCAATTTGAGAAGAGGAAATAAAACTCGGGGGTCGTAGGAAAGATCAATCGTTATGAAGCTCGGCGTCTTTATTGTCTATCCCAGGTTCCCGCGGTTGACTCACAATAATGCATTACCGGGCTAGCAGAGATGAACTCCCTGTAAAGCTTCAATACCATTACAGGGCATTTATAGGTACACAGGTACAGGGCAATTGATGACAGAATGCAGGGATTACAATAAGATTCTGAGGTCATCACATATAGAACAGATAAAGAAATGTCAGTCAATCACACTGTAACAATGAGATTAGTATTGACACTTTAGTTCAGTAACTTGAACCCATCTCCAGGTTTGCTTAGACATGCAAATTCAAGCTACTAGAAACTATTCATGATGCTCAGACCCTTATCTCAGCTCTAAACATTCTGCATGATCAGGGCACATGAAGCCCTCTGGGCTATCAAAAGATTATTGTAAACTGAATTCCAACAATGACTATTTATAATGTATATTTGGGCTAAAATGGCCTACTGTAGCCTACAGCTAAAGGTGAGAGAAAGGAGCGGGGGAATGCCATTTTAAACAGTGACAGCTTGGTTTTGAGAAGGAAGACAGGATTTGATCCCACAATGCAAAGGCACACAGGAGTAATGCTTTTCAGACAGGATTTGTCCAAATTTTCCCCACAAGCCCCACTGAAAGCAGAAGGCTCAAGTGCAGCCACATAATCCCTGCCCTCATCATTCCCTGAGCTTCAGTGTTCCTCCAGTTTTAGAACAAAGAAAGCCAGGTCTGCAAGAGGAAGTCATAAGCAAGCACATTCTGTGACACCAAAGAACGTGTCAAACTGCTTTCCTGATGCAAAAGTTGTCGGGTGCCATAAGTTTCCATTTTCACACATGTTGGCCCATAAGTCAATCTCTATGCATTGCAACTTCTAAGCCAACAGCATGGAATGGGTGCTCCAGTTGGACTGTAGGTACCAATACTGCCATGAGCTACACTGACCAGGCATATGGGAGACCAAAAATTGCTGAGGGGCCATACACAGGCTCCTCCTCCACAGCAGCTTTTCCTCATAGGAGCCCCCACTATCTCCTTATCTGTTCCATTGGTATGCAGAACATCATGCCAAGGAAAGTCCAAGGCAGAAGAAGAAAACAAAGGCCAAGTATGAGCTGGGCTGACTCTCAGCAAAGGAAGCCACAGCCTTGGATTTAGAAGAGCTGAAGGGGACTGTCAAGGACAGCATCTTTTGGAGGCTTTCATTCATAGCCTTGCCAGGTTGGAGATGGTTTGGCAGCACATAACACCAACAACAGATAAAGTGCTGCGGGGGTGGGGGAGAAGGAAAGAGGCTGGGACAGCAGAAGGAACCAGCGCAGGTTCCAGGTTCCTCCCCCTCCTCAGCACACCATTATCCCCTCTCCCTGGTGCAATCTGGTGCTCGAAGAAGCACCTGATGGGGTTCTTTCCCCGACAGATGCAATTGGGGTGCAGGCTCCGTGCTCCCAGCTGTGAGAGTGCAGCTGATTCCCAGCTGTGAGAGTGCGAGATCTTGGTGCTGGGACTCGGAGGATTCCAATTGATAGGTGTGAAAGGATGATTTGAAACAAGGGAGTAGAGAGATTTAAAAAGGTAACAAAGAAAATTACTTAGGCCAAAGGAGGAGAGGGGTTAAAATTAGATAGCATAAAGTGTGGGAAAACAGGCATGTTGGCAGGAGGGCCAAATACTTCCTGATTGTTTATTGACAAGCTTGGCAGAACAAAATGAGCCTATTGTAGCTCACCACGGGCAGGGCTGGATTGGGAAGAAGGGCTGATGCTGGAGCAGCGCAGAGTAGGAGGGCGGAAAGATTGCAAACTCCCGGTACCCCAGCCAATTAGGGGAAAGGAGGAGGGAAGAAGCAGCCAGGAGCAGGGTTCAAAAGGGGTGTGTGAACATGTGCTCAGGTGAACAGAAAAATGGGAAGGAAACCATTTTTTTCTGTTCCCTTCATTACAATAAAGTTTTAAAAAGAACTCTCTGCATACTTGGAATATGTTTCTCTTCTGATGGAAAGGAAAGAGTTGATCATAACACTATTGCCCCCCAGGCAATGTCAGGAGACCACAGGATTGTACCCTTTATTGTTTGTTTATAGTGTTGTGTACTGTCTAATGAAATCTCTAGGTGATTCACACAGAAGAATATTAAAAATCACAGTGAAAGGGACATATACAATACAACATAACACTAAGAAATGCCAGCTTACAAAGGTAAAATAAAATGAGCAGGAGATGGTAAAACTTGGGTCTGTAGAATCTTTTATGAGAGATTTGTACACCCCCTCACTGATGACAGGCACAAAAGAGACTTTGCAGACAGTCCTAACATCCCCATGGTGCTCATTACTAGGGATCTGTAAAATGTACACATGCATACATTTTACAGATATAGATAAGATATAGCTACAGAGACTGGGTGTTTGTTTCAGACTGAAGCATTCTCCCCTTACTTTCCTTCCTTTTGGGCTGTACTGGACTGGTTTGGGTGACTTCCAGATGTTGTTGGACATCCAGCTCCTATCATCCTTGACACCTGGTCACTCTGTCTATGGCTGATGGGAACTGGAATCCAACAACGCTTGGAGGATCACAGATTCCCTGCACCTGCACTGGACTCCACCCCTTCTAGGTGGAAGATCCAAATCTTCAGTTCCTAGCTCTCGCCTTGCCTCTTGTCATGACAGCCTCTCCCTAAGCTAGGCATAGAACATTTTGACGCAGGACAGAAGGGCTGCCCTGTGAGCTAAACAGGACAAGTTCCTGTAAATTTCACCCTCAGGAATGTCAGCCCGGGAATCAAGGTGTGGAGTGACGCATAACTACTGCCAGCATCACTCTGATATTTACTTGTCCTCTCCATGCATACATTTACCAACCATGCCCAAGCCTACCTCATCCACCTGTGTGCATATTTGTGTACCTGCCCTTCCCAATTATAGCACCCTGTGTAGGAAGTTTCCATTCCAGAGTAGAGGAGCACCATCAGGGCACTGGGGGACAGGTGGCTTTGGCACCAACAGAGGCTTGTTGTAAAGCCAGATAAGGGAGTAGATGGCTGGAAAGAACTGATCTGTTATTATAGGACTATGCAGACACATCAGCTCCCCCAGACCTGGAGCCATCCTAATTATTCCCAGCCAACATGCTCAATACTTTGCAATCTAAATTTCGGTCAGTTACAGCCCCCTGACAGACAAAGGCTGCTGTAAGCCTCCCTGTCTCTCAACCTGCACTCTCCTCCCAGTTGCAATATGAACATACTGACTAAATAACTAGTCACAGTGGGTTTTGTATTGTCTGAACCCAAAGTGTGGCTTATTTTCAGGGTTATAACAACACATGACTTATTCCTTAGACTGTTCAACCTACAGTGGATAGATGTGTTGTCTGAACCAAGGAACCTACTTTTCTCGCCCTTTACTGACCTTCAATTGACAGCTTGGCAACTGTTTGCAAATGAGCCTATGCGCAAATAGTCTGTGAGTTTGTGTTCTTTTGTTCTGCAAAGAACCCACAGTGCATAGCTTATTTTGGGGGTGGCTTTGGATCAAGCGCGTCTGCTCAATAAGTGACTGCCATCCTGTGCATATTTATCATTTATTACATTTCTGTAACAGCCAATAGCCAAAGTCTTCTAGGCGGTTCGCAGCAAGTCAAACAACATAAGGTAGACCATAAATGTTTATAACATTGTAAAATTGAAATAAAATGCAAAGAGAAACCTAGTAGTGGTGCAAAGATTAAAATGCAGTAACACATTCTAAAACAGATTTAAAGTAAAACTGAAAGACTGTGACGACAAGGACAATAGGAAGGTCTTCTCCTGGTGCTGGAAAGAGCACAAGACTCCCTCTGGGAAGTTCATTCCACAACAGGAGCCTGCAAGAGAAAGGCTTTCTTGCTGGTTACGACTGGGACTCATTTATGAGTTAACATGTTTGGATTGTACAATACACTGCAGGGTTGTTTTCAGGACTACAGAAACAACGTATGTTTGGTGTGAAAGAAGGAAAGAGAGGTGCCTAACTCTTGGCAGTGTAGATGGAGACAAACGTCTGCTTGAACACCAGCCCAGCCAGGTAGTTAACCAGCATTCCTGACATCCAACTCAGTCTGGGTCAGGGGACTCAGACCTGACAGGACTCCCATGAGGCTGGTGAGAGAAGAGTCCAGGCTTGCACTCTCCATTCAAAGCCCTGGGCCTGAAACCTTAACCAGCAATAGCTGGGTGGAAAGTGCTGGACCTAGGACTGCAGCTAATTGGAATAAAACACAGTGATAAGTTTATCACTGGGCAGGGACCAACATACAAAAGAACCATGTTTGGAAACAATGCTTACAAGGCAAAACAACAAAAACTGATGGAACCAAGTGGCCTTTTCCTCTATCTTACCAGTCTGGGGATTTGGGTAAGGCAGGGAAAGGAGGGTTGCCGAGGTGAACGACTGGCTTAGGGTGTGGTGCCAGAAGGAACACTTCAGGTTCCTTGACCATGGCACCCGGTTTCTTGCCAATGGACCTCTGGCAAGGGATGGGTTGCACCTCACAAGGATGGGGAAAAGGTCCTTCAGAAATGCTCTAGCGAGCTTTGTCCAGAAGACTTTAAAAATGAGTCAGGGGTGGGTGGGTTCAGGCCCCCCAGAAACTTGTCCTGATTGGACAAGTGAGGGGAGAGGATCAGGGCTCTGGGACCAGGGTGTTAGAGGCACTGCAGGGGTTGACAGGACTCCTACGAAAAGGCAGGGCAAAACAAACACAGGCAATGAATGCAGGCATCTTCCTGCACCTGCGTTTCTGAAGCCTTTAGCAAATCTGAGGTGATACCTGCTATCCTATCCTGAGCTCATGGGAATTAATCTTCCTCAGCATTTTGGGAGGCAGAAAGCATCCACAGACGCACAGCTTAACTTATGTAGCCCTGTAAGCAAGGCACCTTCTGAGGCCTGTGAAGCCATTGACGGGATGAGAGGACACCTGTTGGTGAAGATTTTGTCTTCTCTCTCTGGACAAAGACAGGGTTAAAGAGAATGTGTAGGTGAGCTGCTCCTAGATAAGAGAGAACAAGAAGGAACCAGGCCAAGGATGAGTGTTTGAGCTGCATCTTGGAAGAGTTGTCCTTAGATAAGGTATGAACAGAGGGAGGAAAACTCCCAGCCTCAGGAGGGGATTGGGCCTCTGAGAAAGTTGTCAGAGGATGAGGCAAACTATAAAAATTTTGTTCTAATTGTGCTTGGTGCAGTCTCAAGGCGTTCTCCCTTACCTATGCTGTATTCTTAATGAATATTGTTGGTTGTTTTTGTTCAATATGTTTGGCCTGTTTCATGCAGGATTGTCACGAGAAGAAAAGGAAGGATATAAATAAAATGCAAGGATGATAGTAGTGGTAGTAGTAGTCATAGTTATTACTAACAAATTCTATAGGCCATCTGTATCAGCCCTGTTACAAGAGAAACCACCAAGTGTCTTGTAGGATTGTGTGATGGCACATTGTTGCATTTTCACATATCTGACAAAGTGCGCTGTTGGGAAATGTGCAGCCCTCCAGATGTTTTGGCTATACCTGCCACGATCCCTGCTTACTGGCTATGCTGGCTAGGTCTGATGGGAGCCAAAGGCCAAAACATCTGGAGGACCACAAGTTGCCCAACCCTCCTCTAGGCTATGAAAGCTTCATCACAGTTGATCAACAGCAGTGCAAGTCTACACAGGGCTATTCAGAATTAAGCCTCACTGAATTTAACAGGGCATATATTCAGAGAAGTATATGTAGGGCTTCCATGGGGTTCTTACAAGGTGGGGCAGTATATTTTTAGGATACTATAATTTTGAGTATAAGACAGTTCTACACATTTGGGATGACTTGCTTATTGTAGGGTGCATGTGCCCAGTTCCTTGTTCATTTCTACTGACAGGAAATCTCTCTACAGGACCAGACAGAACGAATGTTCAGATTCACACAAAAGCATTATGCTCAGTCTCAGCAGTTTATTGGGAATAGCCAGGAAACCCTTCTCTGACAGAGAAAAACATTATACTGGGTAGTCAGTATATAGAAACAGGAAACAGGGCATGTGCAGAGTGTTTTAAGGAGTAGGAGTTACATATGCTTTTGCAGGGAGGGGGATGAGACCTTGAATGAGCAAAATGCAAGAACAATAGAAAGACAAAAGGAAAATACAGAAATTGAGAAACCATTACATCATGATGTATCAAGATAAAACAACCAGGATTTAACCAGCTCAATGTTTGCTTTTTAAGGTCTCAGGTAGGAAATTCAGACAGACACTGACCAGCTGGCCCACTATTTGAATATTCAATCTAGTTGCATTGTATCATCCCCCTTGTGGCTGTGCTCTGCATTTGAGAGCGATATGCCAATCATTGCATATCAGGTGTCGGGCTCCTTTTCCCACAGAAGGAAACTGAATGGGAAAACCCTGCAGAATGGAGGGGGAGAGGAAGGGGAACAGGCAGTTTTCCATATGCTAAAGTATAAAACTTATAACTTTTATTAGGGCAATTCCTACATTACCTAGATTAGCCATCAACAGTATGGGGGCACCACGCTTGGCTCTGACCTGTGCCCAACTGTGCCAGAAGATTATGGCATGTCTGTACACATCAGCAGGGGCTGGCATTGCTGCAGAAAAAGGAATTTACAAGATTAGGTTTAGAATTAGTATGGTGAGGTGTTTTCATGATTATTGTGCCGATAATAAAAATACATAAATGACTGTATTAAATGTTTGAAGTTTAGAGATGGGCAATGTGTGGCCCTCCAGATGTTGTGACCCACTACTCCCATGAGCCCCAGCCAGTCTAGACTGTGCCAGAGGGGCAGGGCTAGACACAGCTGCATAATGGGGTACATGACATTGACTCTTAAGAGCAACAGTTGCCCTTCCTTGGCCTAGGTGTTTGAAAACCTAGTTTCAGTTGAAGCCAGTAATCAACTTTGTGCCACTTTCCAGGCAATCTGGGATTGATGGGAGTTGCAGTCCACAATATTTGGAGGGCACCAAGTGTGGGGTGCCTGCTAGAAGTAAAAACATTTGCCCTGTCAAGTAATTTTTAGTTTTCAGATGTTTCCAACAAAGAAAAAAACTGTAGCACTGGGTTAGCTGCTGAAAAATTTAGTATGTTTTTTTATAAAAGTCTCATTGTTCTGCCGGAAAATGATTTATTTTGCAATTTTTTCGAAGTTCGACCTTATTTTTCCGAGAATATTGACTTCCATCGACTTGCCCGAAGACGTATTGCTGCTCTTTTGCCTCTAGAAAAAGCGTCAAGCTAAGAGTCCACATAAACCCGGAAGAAATCAATGAGTGTCAGTCTATTCATGAGTCTATAATGAGTCCCCTACTTCGCTATAGCCTCACCTTCTTCCGCTATGCTTTTGGCGCTCTAGGAATTGAATATTCTATGGACCAAATACTTTTTGCTTGTTCTTACGCGCGCTGTCTTGTATTCGTTTCCATCTCTATGACTACCAACACTTTCTCCGGAAGCGGAAGTCGGTTGGCAACTAGGATGCGGAAGCGTCGGCTGCAGCGGGGAAGCTCGGTTGCCCAGCAGTTGCCACCATGGCAGCGGCTGGGGGCCCAGGAACCGACGGCGGGAGTCCCGTGGCTGGAGGAGGTGAGAAATGGAGGGAGCGGGGACGCCGCATTTACTCCCTGCAATCTGCATTGGAGCCGGGTCAGGAAAAAACTCTCCGTGCTGGGAAGGAACTTGGGGAGGGGGGTGAATAAGGCTTTACCTGTCTGATTGCCAAACTCTCAATACTTATAAGTGGGCACACTTCTGTTTCCTTCCTCGCCGCTGCACCTTCATCCAGGCATCGCGTTGTTTCCTCCCTTCTCGGGAGGTGTGTTAGGGCTCTGTGCCCGTTACAGCCAGCTTTGTAACGGTGCTTGTATTTTAGCATGTGTATCAGGTGAGCCGCCAGGGAACTATGCTGGGTGTATAGCAGGTAGAGAGAAAGTCCATTGAGAGCCAGTGTGGGGGTGGTGGTTAAGAACGCGGGACTGGGATTCAGGTTATCTGGGTTCTAGTCCCCGCTCAGCCATGGAACTAACTGGGTGTTGGGCCAGTCACAGACATTCAGCAACCTATCTCATGTTGTTGTTGTTGTGGGGACAAGATTGAGAGCAGGAAGAGGAGAATGATGTGAGCTGCTGTTAGTTCTTTTAAAAAAAGAAAAGTGGGATATAAATCTAATAAAATCATGGTTGTTTCAATTGGGATCCTTGATGCTGCAGTGATACAGCTCTGGATTCCTGTATGAAAGCCTGCCTCCTCACTCTAGAACCACTGTTATGTGCCCCCTTAATTTTGCAAAAATGATTAACAAAATGTAAAGGAGAAATTTTAAATAGCTTTGATGAGCCATGTTTGTGGTAATCTTTAGTATAGTTAATGGTTACTGTATACAGCATTGTTATTAAAATGATGACACCCTTCTCAAATCAAAATTTGGTTTACAGTCACAGACCCATCAAAAGATAAAGCTGATCATGCAGTGATAGCTGCTAGCTTAAACACACAATGTAGTTGAGAGATAGGTCTGCCAATTGGTATTTGTCACAGTGGCTAAGAGAAGAGTTTGTATTTTCTGAGGTAGTATAACCTCTGATGTAGATAACTATTAGGAGATCATGGTTATCACCATGCTGCCATATAGATTTCCCAGTGTGCTTGACCAGCAGCTGTTGATGGACTTTAATCTTTTAAATGACACAATGAGGCTGCTTAATATCAGCTTCTGCAATCCAAGGGTAGGTAAATATCAGAACTTGTGTGGAAAAAGTGCCCTGGCAAAATTGTAGAGATGGAAACAGAATCCTGTCTTTGAGTTGGAGAATGCCTGCAGAGTTGTCTGCTCCAAGCCTGTTTTCTATTTGCAGTGGTCATCTTGCTGCCTTACTCTCTGTTCCAGGAAACAAGTGGCTGCTGTTCCTAGGAATGGAATGTAGTATAGCAAGATGTTGCTGCCATTTGTCTGTCTCCACTTTCTGTTTGCCTGGCATTTAAAATGGCAACTGCATGTTTCCAGAACCAAGCAGAACAGGATGCTAGCTCTTGCAAAGATCCTGTTTAAACATCAGTACAGTTGGGTAGAAAGTCTTTTCTACGTCACTGGAATTCTCAAACATGATTTAGTAGATATGAAAGATTATAGCTCAGTCCAGGTGTTTAGCATAATCTCTTGTGTAATTCCAGTTGCCAGTTAGAATGGGGAGAAGCTTTTTAATGAGCACCCAGTAGCAGGTGGTCCAGAAATATACACACTCTCACTAATGTTATTTTCACTTCATTCCAAAAAACCTCAATGTTTGTGGTCATGTTTGTTGCATGTACACTGCATGTCTGATCTCAAACAGAAGTGTGGTATGCTATAACTGTACTATCCTGGTCAGCAGCTAATTGTATGGGAGCCCACTTTCAGAGAACATGAAGCTTGGTAGGTTTGGTTCCCACAACCTCTTTGTCACCACTCTGTCTCTGGCTTGGCAATGCAGGGGAGGGGATGAAGCCACTCATACTTGGAGCTAAGATTGAATTGAATCCAGTTGCTGGTGTCTGTCTTAATGGCTTCTTGATGCTTGAACCCTGCTGAAACCATTGTGCAAGTATTTCCATTTTATTCCTTATTCATTCCCCCTCCCCCTCCCGTTGCTGGACAAGGTGATCTTTCCACAGATAATACCTCTGTCTTGATCCTTTTGTTCGAAACAAACTGCAGTGTGCCTCTGAAGGATGAGATGCTTGGTTAATTCCTACTCTTCTTTCCTCAGGTAACCGACAGTTAAAGTACATCAGCTTAGCTGTCTTGGTGGTGCAGAATGCCTCACTCATCCTCAGTATCCGCTATGTGCGCACGCTTCCTGGCGACCGATTCTTTGCCACTTCAGCTGTGGTCATGGCTGAGATTCTCAAGGGAGTCACCTGCCTGCTGCTCATCTTTGTTCAGAAGCAAGGTAAGGATGCTGTGCTTCTGGGAACTGAGAGCCTCCTAAGAACACACAATCCTCTGTGCATTGTTATGTGTTCCATTTTGTTGCTGGTTAGATCTCTGAAGTGGTCCTTTCTGAGATCTAGTTTGAAAAACTGTGCATTGGGCCATTTCTTTAAATTAGTGCTGTTTATTTGGACTTGGTTCACAGTGATCTGAATGCTTGATAAAAAAATCAAGCATTCAGGAAAAAAATTTCTATCGGAATTTAAAAATTTAAGCCATACTGAAATAAATAGGTCTCAGGTTTAAAACAAGTCTTTGCTGGCTCAGCATACCAACTTGCTTATAGAACTAACAAAAATTCCTTTATAACTGAGTGGAAGAAAATTTGCAAGGGATTTCCCTGTCCCCTTATGAATCTCAACAGCTTTTTCTGAGTCTCAGAAATTACTTTCATGCTCATTGCCCAGTGTAAGCAGTAGCAGCAGCTCTGTTCATCTGCTTTGTTTCCTGTGCGTTAACCAAGACATGGGCAGGCAGGAGTGAGCGCTTGAGGTGTGTAATGATGAGAGGGCTCTTCCATTGCTGTTCATACTAGAAAGGAAAGGGTTAAAGAGCCCCCTGAGAGAGGTGTTTGTGGATGCTCTGCTGAGCCATTGTTGCTAGTCCTTCTCACCCTTTCCCAATTAAAAGTATGGCCCTTGTTCAAAATTAGTTGCCAATGTTGGCTGTGTGTCTGTTGCTTTCTCCCCTTCCAGGTAACTTGAAACAGTTCGCTGCTTCCCTGTATGACTCCATTGTGGTGCAGTACATGGACACTCTCAAGCTAGCAGTGCCTTCTCTCATTTATACCCTCCAAAACAACCTCCAGTATGTGGCCATCTCCAACCTGCCTGCAGCCACCTTTCAGGTGAGACAGCAGCTCCGGGACTATGCTTCTAAGAGTGCCTACCCAAGCACTCTTACACATATCTATGCAAAGGATTTGTGTGTGTCCTGCTTTTGCATACTGAATTCCGCACTAATAGGTGCGAGCGTACCTTCCTTTCCCCCAGCGCAATTATCAAATGAAGGGTATCAAAAGTGTGCTCCACTAATTCCTTAATACTTCTGTAGCAGGAGATGTCCCAAAATGTCCTCTGCTACGTCTTCCACACTTACTGTTTTTCTTCACAAACCTTACACTGACAACACACCCCTATCCCTGCACCGGAAGTATTTTCAAGAAGAGATTTGTTCATCAGAGAGGAAGGACTTGCCCTTTTCTCTGGGCAGAGAAACCCTGGGAAGGATTGATGCCAACTCTCTTGACAACATCAGTTTAGGGCAGAGATATGTAGAGAGATATGTACAGAGGCAGGAGTAGTCTGTACCCAGAGAATATGTAAATTAAGCAAATCACCCCATTTGCTTGCTGTGCATGGTTCTGTAACATTTAAACTATTTTGCATAATTTATTTTGGTTCTGCTAGTTGGGGAAAGAGCAAGCTGCCCTCCTAGGTTCTGAGACTTCGGCAGGTATTGTCCACATTCTCCATCAAAAGGATTTAGACATGTGTTCCCTTTGTTAAAATGAAAGCTGAGCTTATCCTTTGGTGCCCCCTCCACATTTCTCCACTTCTGTGGAATCATGGCATGTACGCAGTCTTGGGTGCATGCATCTCATCCTCTGCTGCTTCGTTTGTCTCTTCCCCCCCAATTCTCCTGGGTGAGGTTCAGGGGTTAAAGTGTGTGTGTTCTGGATTATTGACTCAGTGCAACACCATTGGAGAGCTTATCCGAGTCTGGCACATGGAGAACTAGATGTGCTCTGAAATGGGGTTGGGGTTCTAGGCTGCACTTCCTGGCACAGTTGCCCATTTCCAGTGGCAAGGAGTGAACCTGCAGTGGGGGGCAGTTAGAGCCGACGCTGTGGTCCACTCTGGCTGGCAGCTGTCCTGTCATGTAGCATGAGGGGTGCTTAATAACTGCATTGCCTTTCTCAGGTCACCTACCAACTGAAGATCCTCACCACAGCAGTCTTCTCTGTGCTGATGCTCCGCAAGAGCCTCTCCCGTCTCCAGTGGCTGTCCCTTGTGCTCCTTTTTGCCGGCGTAGCCATTGTCCAGGTGGAGCAACAGCAGGCAGGGGGCAAGCCAGCCCCTGGGGGCGAGGGAATGCAGCAAAGCTACCTTGTGGGGCTTGTGGCAGTGGTGGTATCATGCCTCTCGTCTGGTTTTGCTGGGGTCTATTTTGAAAAGATCCTCAAGGGCAGTGCTGCCTCGGTCTGGCTACGCAACGTCCAGCTGGGCATCTTCGGGACCTTGCTGGGGCTGCTGGGCATGTGGTCTGCAGATGGGGCAGCCGTGGCTCAGCATGGATTCTTCTTCGGCTACTCCCCACTGGTGTGGGGAGTGATTCTGAACCAGGCCTTTGGTGGCCTCCTGGTGGCTGTAGTTGTGAAATATGCTGACAACATCCTCAAGGGCTTTGCCACGTCCTTCTCGATTGTGGTGTCCACCGTGGCCTCCATCTACCTCTTTGACTTCCACCTCAACCTGCTCTTTGCTCTAGGGGCAGGGCTGGTCATAAGTGCAGTCTATCTATACAGCTTGCCCAAGGGATCTTTGGCCAGTCGGTCCTTGGTGGGGACAGCTGCACACCAGCAGGGTCATGCTGCACAAAGCAAGGAACTTCCTTCTGTGACTACAGACGACTTCCTGTCCAAGTCAGTGCTGGGCAATTGAGAAGAACTGACCACACCCTTCATAGCTGTCTGCCGTTTCTTCCACCACAGTGCAATTTCCACCTTGTTGACCTCTGGTTCTTCCCTGCCCCACAGTCATCTCTGCTCCTTCCTCTCCCTGTCATCTCCTTACCCCATTTTTCTTGCATATTCTCTCCTTTTCCCATCCCTACTCATTCTGTACCCCTTTGACATTAATTGGCCTCCTTTTGTTGGCTGGCAACACAGTGTATAACTCACCCCCCCACCCCAGACCTGCTTCCGTCATTGCCTACTCAAGTTGTCCACCTTCTCTCTGACTCTTACAATTTCTGTCTCTTTCTTCACTATCCCTGTTTAGGAACAGTCCCATTCCCAGCCGAAGCAGCTAAGGGGCCAGGCTGCTTTGGGATCACCTTTCCCTTTGCCCTGAGACCCATAAAGCTCCCTCTTCTTTGGTCAGCAGGGAGAAAATTTACCAAGAAGTGTATTTTTATATGAACACTTTGAATGATGAAGCAGATACCGTTGCAGAAGGAGGGTGCACTTGTTGCCATGGAGATTCTCAGCTGTACATAAGCAAAGATGGGTGGAAGGAGAACTCATCTGCCATCTTGGAGCATACACATGTCCTTTTTTGTTTGTTTTTGTTTTGTTTTGTTTTTTAAATGCACCTTTCTGGAAGCGTTAGGAATTTTCTTGTTACCAACTCGTCACTAAGGATTTGTCAAATCTATCTACCATGGCAGATGGCCATTCAAAGAGAAGAGTTTTGAATGTGGAGTGGGACTGTGTGCTAGAAGCAGGCTGATGTGAAGAATTGTGTGTGACGTGAGGGAGAGAATGGGACCGTGGTCTAGGGAAGTGGGTAGTGAGAGAGCAGACATCTGGGAGTCCTGGTTCAGTTCTGTCCCTAGTTCATAGATCATATGAGGTCATAGTGGGATGTATTCTAAGCATACCTAGTTCTTTCCTGCCCTCAGGATGTTCTTTGGTGCCTATAGCATTTTGAGAACTGCTGGGCAAAGGGGTGAGGGGTACGAATCTCTTGTTACTAATTAAGATTTCAGTGCGGGGTTGAGGAAGATATTGTAGAACTAAATTGTAAGCTGATTGTTTTATTTAATATAAGGGAAACATTTGGCTTGAAATGGCAACAGGATCTTCGCGGGAGGGGCACCAGGTATGGGCAAGGTATAAGCAAACAGATTTGCATCACGTGAAGATCCTAATGAGGCAGGAAATCTTGACACAATCCTTTGCTGCTGCTGCTGCTGCTGAATTGGGGTACTTCAAAACCACGAGATGAATGCTTGCTTGGCTGTCCCTCCAAATCAAATGGCACCCTCGGGGGTATCAGGAAGCTGCAAGCCAGTACTGTAATGTTTTTCATATACATTGCAGGGTGGAAATGACAGAGGAAGCATTGCTTGAACTGCCAGCAGGGTTCCTTACCAGGCAGCAACCCACAGGAGCCATGCACAATGGCGCACTGCAGTGAATGCGCCCGCAAATTGCCCCTGGGGAGGGGTTTGCAAATCTCCCCAGCACTGTCGTTCTATGAAGGCAGTTAATGCAGGAGCCCCCGTGTGAGTTGTCGTGTGTGTTACAGGTCATGAGCTGTACAGGCTTGAGTCTAAAGGGGAAGGGCAGGCTCTGTGGTGAGGGCGGGGGCAGTGCCCATCTTTGTGCCTCCGTTTGTCTGATCATGGCAGGGTGAAGGTCAGTAGTTGGTCTGCTTTTCTCAAAATCATGGAGTATTCTTTGCTGACTTGGGCTGTGTGTTGTGCGGAGCGGAGGGGCACTAACACTTGAGAGGAGCTTTGGAATTTAGGAATGCAAGCTGCATTTTGTGTTGGGAATGGGTTGGAAGTTAATCAAAAGTAACATGGGGCATGTATGTATATAAATATACAGTTTTTAGATCACTGATCATTTTCTATGAATCCTGCTTTTTTAAGGGAAAAAAAAGAAAGCCTGTACTGTTTGCCAATGTACATAAACCACAGATTAATAAAGAGAGTGTATTTATTTAGCCTTATTGCTTAATGATTGAGGAAGCCTTGAAAAGGGCAGGCTTTTGCCTCATTCACTGCATGTCTAACACCTATTAACATGGGGAGGTGGCTGGGTTGTTGTGCGAGTGGGGTGCTTTCCTTTCTTGGGAGTTTCAGTTCAAGGTAGGCAGGAAGGGAGACAGGGCCTGATGCTGAGCCAAACCCCAAATTAGACTCTCTTCTGAATTCATGGGTTTATCTTTGCAGCACAAACATAATTATAAGTCACTGCTACCTAGGTTCCTTCATCAGACAAGGTACCAAGGGTTGGGATTAGGGATAAATAGGGCTGTCAACTGATTCAATACATCCAGAATAATTATTTTTCAATGAAACCGGATTTCATTTCCTATTAAAGAATTGTTCTGAATGGGGAAAGGCAGGATGGTGCATTTGTGTAGTGCAGCAGACTCCATCTTAGAAGAGACATGTGATATGTGGGAGAACAGAAGGTAGGCCTTTTCTAAGATGGGGCATGTACTTCTATTAAAAACCATTTTAAAAGCCTGCCTGGCCAGCTGGGGGCACTCTTAATTAAGGTGTATATAATTGTAGCCCTGTGGCAGAGGATCGTAAAACAACGTTTTATTTAAAAACATAAGCAACATTTTATTTTAAAAAATTTCAGGAGCACAATACAGTGTTCCAGAACCATGAGCTGCTGCCTCATTCACACAACAGTTGATTATTAGGTAAGTCAGATCATGTACTGTGCCCAGGCCCAGAGATGGAAGTGCTTACATGCTTCCTGCATTTGTCCTGATTAGTCCTTTTAACTAAGGGCACATCCTATTTCTTGGTCCCTCTTCTTGGTAAAGAACTTGACCCTATTTTATTCCTTGGCAAGATCCAAGGAGTACCTTTTAAAATCTTGTTTAAAAATGATTATATATGTATGTAGTAAATTTTTCTCATATTTCTCCTCAGCTGTCAAGATGGGAAGGAAATGGTTCTACTTAAAAATTGCAATGTGGTGGGGAGAAACTTTAGCTAAGTTTTACGAGAGAGGAAAGGAAGAAACTGGTAGATCCTTGATATAAAAACCCAGCTGAGTTACAAAGCAATCCCGTTATAACTTGTGAAACAGTGGAGATGTTACAGAGAGCTCAACCTAAGGCCAATGTGGTGGGGTCTGTCAGAGTGTCGGGATGCAAAGCACACACTTTCCTGGCCCCAGCATGATATTCTTGACTCTGCCACTTCAAGCTACAGGCAGCAGAATGGCATGATTGACCATTGCTCTTTATGGTATGGACTCCCTGCATGTAGAAAACAGGGTGTCAGTTGTAGCCTAGCCGCTTAGTGGAGAAGGGCTGTAGTTCACCTATAGGGCATGTGTTTTGCTTGTCCAAGGCCCCAGCTTCAGTCCCTGCTTTCAACTACGTAGGGCTGTGAAAAGCCCCATCTGAAATTTTGGAGAGCTGCTGCCACTGAAGACAATCTGGAGTGAGCTGGTCTGACTTGGTATGAAGCCACTTCCCAGGTTCCTCAGAACACTTTTTGTTTATATCAGATTTAAGAAAAAAATGTCATCTAAGTAGCAAAATCAGATATAAAACAACCCAAGCGGCAGACTACCAAACCATTTCCTCTTTTGTGTGGTCTAAGCCTTGTGCAATGAATAGATTTATGTTAGTTCACTTCATAGCAGCCTGTCCAGGCTACCTGCTTCAGCTGGAAAAAGACAAGAGCAGAATAGGTGTCTGAGCCCAAGCCAGCTTCTATTTTGGAGGGTGGCAGGGGGGAGGAGAGAAGATAATATGACAAGCATAGATATTCGAAATTGCTGCTCTTATTACCAATTACAGGAAGATGACAACATCTTGTGCCCTGTTCTCCAACCTTTTTCAGGATGAGTTTTGCTACTAACCATGATGTTAAAATAGATTGCACACATATCTAATCCAGTCCTCAAGCATCCCTATGCTATCTGTAATATTTCTGGGTTTTCAAGAGTTCTTTTATCTGACTTCAGAGATGCATGCATTTCAATTACAATAGTGTGCCATACATTGCAGCTGCTTGTGTATTATTTGATGCCATTGTGAGCTCAAGTTTTAAGTAAGTTTCTAGCCCTCCTGATGGAGGCCAAAGCCTGGAAGTGTTCAACAAACAAGTTCTGATGAAAGCTTAGGAGCTGAAGGAGAGTTCCTTGGCCCACCCAAACCTGGTAGTTCAAAGCACCTGAAGGCAGCAACTCCTATCAGTCTCAACAAGCATGGCCAACTGATGGGAGTTGTAGTCTAAAACCAATGGAGGATGCTAGGCTTGGGAAATTTATGTATCCTTGATGTCCATCTAGATCTCCATTCTCTTTCCTTCTCATAGCTAATGCTAGCCTTACCTAACCTTACAATCCTGTGCATGTCTACTCAGAAGTGAATCCCACTGAATTCAGTGGGGCTTACTCCCAGACATGTGGGGATAGAATTGCAGCCTGAGCCCCAAGTTCTTTTGAAAGGTTCAGTCTCAAGGTCAGAATAAATTCTGCAAGCAAGGCAAATGCCTACTGATACATCTTGGGCGCAGAATTAAGCCTTCTGCTTTGAAATCCATAGATGCACACAATCCTGTCCCAAGGTCCAGAAACAGTTTGCCATGGTACAATTAGTTAATAATTTCCCTGGTACTCTTGGTTGTGCATATTCTGTGGACTTCCACAACTCCTGTGTGTAAGAACAAACATGGTTACTGGGTGCAGAATCCACTGTCCAAAGAATTGTAGCTGACTATGACAAGTAAAGGGCTACTTTTTGATTGCTAAAGGTCTGAAGGATGCAGGAGAAACCTTGTGAAGTTGCAAAAGCAGAAAGTGAGCTTGGCAGAATTTTTGACAATCCATGCAACTTTACTGGCTTTGGCCTCCAATTACTTTTCCATAAGACTTAATAGCCAAAGTTTGAACAAAGCATGAAAATAAGCAAAGCTGTGCACATTTGGTTAATTGGAATATTTATTTTGGTCTTCATAAATGTTCTCTCTCTGCTTTAAAGATGTTTGTGGTGCTTTTAAAACAGGACCTTAATTTAAAAGTTGCTGACTTAATTGATGATCTAGAGGCTGCAGAATTGATTTTGTTTAGCTCAGGAATATTCTGATCTGTCCCGGGTGATACTAGCCTGTTTGCATTCCCTGCTTATCTCTGTTTGGATTCTATGGGCTGTAGATTAACAACCGAAGATTTTCTAGGTCTACTTTAGCTCCCCTTGCCAAGCTAGAGGTGAAAATGCAGGGATGCCTTCTCATATGGATTCTTGTTTGCCTTAAGAGGGCAGGCATTGTGTAGGATCTTGCTGGGATAGGAGGGCCTTCTGGATGTCAAACTGGAGCTGAATTGGCAGCCTGTTTTAGCAACTTTTTCCAAGCAGACTCTCATCCTTTTCTGTCTGAGACTGAGATCACACTGCCAATGTACAGTCTATTTTACTTCCTGTCTTCAGAGGCTCACATTTGAGTGCTGGTAGATTAAAAGAAAATACTGCTGAAAAATTGTATATGCCCTCCTTGCAAGGTGGTGTGGATACTAGTGAAGCAAGTGTCTGCCTTGGCCCTCCTGAACAGAAACAGGCTGCTATAGAGAAGGGGGCAACTTGGGATACAGCGGTTATTTTGATCCACGGTGCCATAATCACTTGCCACTGGTTATACTGCAGAAGCTGATGAGAGTGGTAGGTGAAAACAGCTGCAAGGTCATAAGTCCTTTTCAGATGCATCTGCCCCTATATTCACTCACACAATCCAAAGCAATACAGCACAGCTGCCATTTTTGTAGCTAGGAAGGAATGCTTGAACAATCAGCACCTACTTTACTGACCAAATGTAACACAGACTAATCCAGCCATTGCTAGACTCCATATACTTTATATGCAGCCTGCCTTGTCTCTAACCATTGGCCCTGCTGAGTGGGATGGATGGGAGAAGTAGTCTAAACCAACTGAAGAGCATCAGGTTGGATGAAACTGCAGCTTGTTTGGAGCACATATCTGAGCTGTTCCACACATTAAGAGAATGAGCTAGCAGATTTGCATATTGTGCTGATTCCAGTCTGTCTGGGTTCCCAGCTGAGGGATGCACATTTTTGTTAATGCAGTCTTATAGGAATTCCAACAACAAGCACAGCGAGGACAGCCATTAGAAACATAGAGAATTAGAAACAGTGAGTCAGAAGAGGGCTCCTGGGCCATCTAGTCTGACCCCCCAGCTCCAGCCGGCTCCACTCATGACATGCCTACCATGTGCTTTTTCCCTTAATGTTCAAGTTTTCTTCTTGTCGGGGCTTATTACATGGAATAGTAATTCAAAAATTTCATTCCACATTTTGCAGTCTGAAGCTTTTCTAGAACTGGCAAGTGGGAGAAAAAGGGGAGATAAGGAGTGCAACGTTGCAGACATCAGTATCCTAGACACTGACTGCATCATAGCTGCCTTGTCAAAGAAGCCTTGCAGTACTAGTTTGGTATGTCTATGCCAGTAACCTGGGCAGGTAAGAAGCAATATATGGAAATGCGAAGATACCATGTTGCACAAGGCACTGGATAACACCCCCCGCTTTTCCCAACCTGGTGCCCTCCCACAGCTCCCAGCATTCTGAGACCAGGATGGTATCTGTGAGGGTTGCTTTAGACCGAAGGAGAATGACTTACTGATGAACAGGGATTTGATTGCAGAACATCACCAAGGAAGGAGAACCTGTGGTCCTTCAGATGTTGATGTTTTCTATTACCTTCAGCATCATCCACCAGCATCTCCTGATTTCATCTGAGTTACTACTAACCCTCAAGATTATGTAAAAGCTTTTGTATGGTGGGAAAAGCCTGGTGAAACCGAAAAATTAGGCAGTTTGAGTAGCCTTCTGTAGGAGAGCATGAACTTTTCTATTCCCATGTAGGGCTCCCAAATAGTGCTGAAATCTATTACCTGCAATCCATATCTGCACTGTACAAACACTGCATGTGTTTGCCTCTGTTGCATAATGCACTCTGTTTCTTGTAGCCATGGAAAGGAACTGAAACCTTGCTCAAATCTTGCTCAGGACCTGTTGTTGCACTTGAAATTTTGCTACCAGGCAGTGCATTGGCTACACAGTGGGTTGGATCCAGACTCACTTCATATTTAGAGTAGACCCAGTGAAATTAGTGGAAGTTTTTAGTCATAATTTTAGTAGGACTATATTAAGTATGATTAAATCTGGATCCAATCCATTGTAAAGCCTCTCCTTGCAGCCCTAAGGACTTGAAACTTGCTTCTTCTGTTCTTCTTCTTTTTTTTTTTTTTTTAATGAAAACAGACTTGAGAGTACTGCATTTTCTGCTCAGTATCAAATTCTGCAAGCACAGAATAACATGTAGGCATGTACTTTTGGTCATGTAGCAAAGATGAGGGACTCATTAAGACATTTTATCCAACCCATACCATGGTCAAAGACTGAGAAAGCAGGCAAGCCAATGGTTCTGTTCACTCGTTTATTGGTATACTGGAAGATCTAATCAGAATTTTAAAACTTGGGCTTAATGAAGTTAAGGTGAGGTTGGGGTGGTTGGGTTCATTAATCCAGAGAAATAGCATGATTTTAAGAAATCTCCATTCCTGATTTCTGGCATGGAGGGAGGTCTGTAAGTGCCAGGTTGTTTTCTCACTTGCAGTATAATTCAGAAAACCAACTGTCTGTATTTAATAACCAGTGTGATGTAATGGTGAGGGTGTTGGAGTGGGGCTTGGGAGATCCAGGTCCTGGTCTCCACTCAGTCATGCAACTCATTGGATGACTTTGGGCCAGGCATGAACTCTCAGCCTAACCTACCTTACAGGGTTGTTGGGAAGATAAATCGGAGGGGAAGAGGAGGATTATTCAGGCCTGGAAAAAAAAACAGGGAATAATACATAACAATAAATTAGTGGTATTTTATTTACAACTACCTTTCCTGCAAGAAGTTCAAGGCTGCATAGTCTGTCCATCTGCCCGCCGACCCCATTTTATCTTCAGAACAACCCTGTGAGGTAGATTAGGCTGCAAGATAGTGTCTAACTGAAGGGGATCACAAAGCCCTGGATTACCCTGGCTTTCAGGGCTCAGTGGTGCTGTGGCACCCATATGCAGGTCCAGGGACCATTATGATCAACAGCCCTGGTTAACTGGGTATATGTGTGGAATTTTAATTCTGAACAAGGCACCTCAGAGTATAACCAATAAAGTTTAAGGAAGTTCATATTTACTAGTAGCTAACTAATCCCCAGCTCCCTTCCTCCTCTCAAGTCAACCATTGTGTTTTTTCCAATTTCTTCCAGGATCTCCTCCAAAGAAAAAGGCTCTTAAAGCAGCAAGCAACCTGGAAGACCTTCAGTTGCATCCTATCTCTGCCACCATCTCACCTGGCTGAAGAGATCTCAGTTCCAATTCTGCTTGGATGCTTCCCCAGAACCGAAGAATTCACAGTTCTGTCACATTTACAAGGACAGCAAGACCAGCGTCACGACAGCAACTCTCTGGCAGCCTGGAGCATTCTTCTATGCCTGCAGCAGGCCTGTGGACACACAGAGCCACCTGCTTTCCATGCAGATGGGCTTTTCTTTAAAAAAAAAACCTCCTCCACCTGTGCACAGCCCATCTATGATGGTTGTTGTAATATCAAGCAACAACCTGCCATGTGTGATTGGACCATCACAGAGGAACCCAGCTGCTTTGGGACTTTTTGTTTTCAAAAACAGGACAATGGCCATGATTGATCTGTTGTCTGAGTAGCCCTGGGTGTCTCCTGCACTCTGACTTGCTTTGAGGGAATGCTCTGACTAGAACTACAGAACACGTGTTGTCCTCCATCTTAAAGTGGCAGCATTTGTGGCAACACCAGGACCCTTTCTCCCTCCCTCCGTCCTACTCTGCCCTGCCCTTCCATTTGTTTAAAATCCATTTGGCAAAGACTGCAAAACTCACTCACAACTTTGTTACATTTTGGTGGGTCCGGATGAGGGTTTTTTGCCTCCTGTTTGGTTATTTGCATTCATGGCTATTGCGGACAGAGCACTGCAGCCAAGGTTTATTGTTTCAGACTCAGTGTTCGTGAATCAGAATTGCAGGTGCCCGTCATCAAGAAAAGGTCCGCACATGCACCTGCTGCTCTATTACTGTATGCGCTCAGAGCTTGACAAAGGTTACACCGGACAGCACTGTGTTTACGGGAGGTATGGAACGCATGATGCACAGTGGCCCTCACTCACCTGCAATGCCTGATTTTTGCCTTCCTCACATGAGTGTGTCCATGTGTGAACCAGCCCCAGGGCTGAGAGGCATGCAGTGTACCTGTAGGATGACCCTTCCTGTGCCCGGGAGGCTCACTCCAAATGGATTTCTTTTCCTTTCAGGCACAGGGAGCAGCATCAGACAAGCTCACGTGTGTGCCAAAACCTTGCCTTAGCTTCTGCTTGCAAGCCAAAAGGATCAAACTAAAGCCTTTACACAAGGGCAGCATGGTGTAGCCCTTCGGATGGAGCTGAACTGCAGCCTCCTGTCAACATAGCTGATGATAGCTGGACCTCATACTCCGATATCTGGGGGCCGACACATTCCCCATCTCTGCACTTACTCCACTTTGTCTTGAAATGCTTTCTGCAGCTAAGCAAGTATGCGAAAGCACAGCCTTATGCATTGCTTGGTATGGCGAGAGGTGGTAATGGCTGGACCTGGGCTCTCTCCCCATGTCTATATGTGGCCGTGGGGCGAGTACCACCACTCCTGCTTCTCTTCCTTGCCATCTCTGCCTCATTAAGTGCCTAGTCCTTCCCTTGCTCCATACAAAAGGGGTTGGGTGCTCCATATAACCCACCAGCTAAGGCCAGCAGGACTAGCTTTTCCCCTCTGCCAGTGCAGGGCTGTGGCACCATGCTCTTTATTAAGCTTATTATATGGACATTGCTTAGAGTCCTGTGCTTGGAACCAGCATATTGTATCATAAAGACTTGCTATGCTGCTTTTCCAGTTATTTATTATTGCAGAAATGAATACAAATTTGTAAGCAAACACAGTGAGCACGGAGTGGTCATTTATTTGGAGTGGCTGAATGGCAGCTAGATCAGGCAAATGGATCTACTAGCAAAGAGTCCCATTTTCTAAGGCAGCTTTTCCCAACCAGGAGCTCTTGGACTGCAGCTTCTGGGATTTCAGACCACTGGCTCTGCTGGCTGGGGCTGATAGGAACCAAAATCCACAACAGCAGGAGGGTACCAGGTTTGAGAGAGGTTATTCTAAGGCTACCTAAGGTTTTGAAATAAGCGAAAGTGTTGATGTGGGCACTGCAGTGCAGACTTCTTTTGTACAGCCTTGTCTATGAAAAAACCAACATCCAAAGATGGGATCAGTACATGTAGGAACAAGCAGAAACTCTTTTCTTAATGGATCAGTTGGTTCCATGATGCTCAAAAGAGAGATGAGAAGTGTAGGACTCCGTTTCTCATTTACAGGTCAAAAAATGAACAGTTGCTTTTTTCAAGGCTGCAAATAGGAAGGGCAAGAGGCAACTGCAGGAGGAAATGGAGGCAGCCACAAGAAATCAGGAAAGGGCGCAGAGTACAGTGCTGTCCTATCACTTAGTTGTGGTCTTCTCTTGCTGTGCCACAGCGCCACCTGCAGGTCCAACCCATGCAAGACAGGAACTGCTTTAGAGCTGCTTTCACGCATGATGAATTCAGGTACTGAAACACAGCAAAGCCACTCGGGAAGTGTTTTCTCCTGTTTTATTAACAAATACGTTAGGGGGAAGGGAGGAATGGGGTTCTCAATCCTGCTGCTTGGCCCGGGAAGCTTCAGCATTAGCCCGCAGTACGGCGCCAGGGCTTGGGTAGGGGCGCTGCTGGAACAGGGGCCCGGCTGCTGTGGTGTCTGCACCAGTCTTGGCCTCATTTCGCTTGGGCAGCCCAGTAGACCAGGTTCCCCTTGAGGAAGAGAGGATGTCAGAAACAGCACTGGACCCAATACACCTCCTGCTTTGCTTCTTCTCAGCCTAGCTTCACAAATACTTGGCCCAAGCTTCTCCTGACTAAACCTGCCTGGATGGCAAGATACCCATCCTTCTACTTCTTAGCTCCTGGACTTTAGGGCACCTTGAGATGCCGCCAAATTTCCAAACCTCCTACAAAGAATGAGCAACCTTCACGTCTGCATGTGTGACACACTTTGTCAAAACAGAATGAGATCTGAGGGGCAAGTTTCAAATTCTCAACAACTTGAGCTGTTTTAAAAATATGCATGTTCAGTCCCCTATGCTTGTAAAGGTATGCTTGAACATGTACCTTCCATGCCTACTAAAGTTTCAAGAAGTTGCCAAACTAGAAAAGACAAGACAACCTGAGGTTCCTGAATGCATTTTACAGTTGAGTGTCACAGGCACTGCTAATATTAGGTACGGAAAAACTGGCAGATCTCGACTACAACTCTTATCGTTCTTCACCATCAGCCAGGTTGTCTAAAGCTGATAGGGGTTACAGTCCAAGAACATTTGGAAGGCCACATGCCTCCCCTATCCCCACACTATATGCACGTATTAAACTCCACAGAACAGTTGACCACTGGGCCAACTATCCCAGTGTAAGTCTCGTTAATCCTTTAAGGATCACAGGGAAGGGCATTCCCAGCTAAGTCAAAGTTTTAACTTGAAGCATCAGGGCTGACTTTATGCATATAAAGCACAGGCCTCATATCAAGGAACTGGGGATCTCTCTCCATACCTGCTATCTAGTCCTTTTCCCCACTTGAATGTGCAACACTGAGCTTTTCCCCTCCCCTGAAGAGGAGACTCACCGGGGAGCATCGGAATAAGCACTGGGGTCCATGGGATCAAGTTCTTCATCCTTCCGGCTTGCTGTGGAGGATGGACAAGAAGAATGGCAGGCCCCTTTTGCCACCACCCAGCCCACCCACCTGCCCCCCACAGGGCTATGGGTCCAAAAGGGGCTTAGAAAGCCCACCTCAAAGTCATGGCATGCCTGAGCAAACTGAGAGCATCATCCCCTCATGGGGATGATGAGGGGAAGCAGTGCTTACATTTCTTGCTCTTGGGGTAGGGGGCCAGCTCCTCCCGTCGGTGATAGCGACGTTCCTTCACCTCATCACGTTCCACCTTCTCATGGGAGCGCTCTGTTTTCTCTTCCGCATCTGCACAAGATTAAGTGCAACTAGTGTTACAAATCTCCCTGCTGGTCTCCTGCTTCAAGTTGACTGGGTACTGGCAAAGCCGATTCACATAGGCCTGTTGCTCTTTTTAACATGATGAAAGCTCAGACTGAGGTTTGTTGCTAGGTCAGATGCTGATGGTCTGCAACTCCCATCATCCCTCACCATTGGCTCTATTGTCTAGAGTTGATGGGTGCTGTACTCCCCCAACATCTGGAAAGCCACATGTTCCTTCTCCCTAGCATGGGCAGACTGTTGCTGGTCCATACCAAAAATATTCCAATCTTGTCAGCCAACAATCCCATCTGATTTATTCTCTCAATGTGTAGAACCAGCCAAAACTTCACTTACAAATGTAAAGATGTCACACAGATCAATGCCAAAATAGACAACTGAGCCGTGCTGCCTTTCATCCCCACCCCAGAATCCATCTTGAAGTTACTGCAACTTGTGGCCCTCCAGATCTGGCCTACAACTCCAATGATCTCTCATCATTGGCTATGCTTGCTAGAACAGATGGGAGCTGCAGGCCAAAACATCTGGAGGATCACAAGTTGCCTACACCAACCCATGATGACCTCTCCGAGCAAAAAGTGTACCCCCCACCCTTATCCCTATGACTCAATGCAGATAATAGAGACATATGTAAAAGGCTCCTGGAGGCTTGGATGTGCATTAACTCAAGCCACCAAAAGCAAGCTTACGTTGAACCAAGCCTCCTATCCCTTCCAGAAAGTTAGACCCCCAAATTCCCAAGCCCCGCTTTCTTACTTCCTAACTACAACTCAGTCCAACAAGCACATGCCACCCAAAAGCAAACCCCAACAACCTCACCTAAATTGTTCTTCAGTTTCTTGGCTGCTTTGGTCACCACAGAGTTGGGGTCATTGGGTGAGAGCCATGAAACCAGATCAGTCTCTATGTTCCAGTAGTAAGGAAGGCCACTGAGAAGAGAAGAGGGTTTTCATTCATTTGTATCCATCGCCAATGCCAGTGTGTCCAGACCAAGAGTGGCCTCATCCTCACGGTGTAGTGATCCATGTCTGGGAGGCAGTTAACCCTCTTGTGGGGTCATTCAAGCCCCTCACCCATGCAGGAAACCCACTGCTTTGAAACTTTGGAAAGGTGGCACCCAGCTTCTGCTTAAATGCTTCAAATGAAAGGGAGGCCGTCACTTTCCACAGTGGTCCATGATCAACTGGCTTGTTCCATCAAGAAGTCCTTCCAAAATGTTTAGTAGAAGCATTTTTAGTTGGCATATTTTTCCTAGCAATTTGAACCTGTCAAATTGTACCCCCCCACCAAAAAAAAAACCCCAAAAACAAAACATCATCCATGTGGCAGACCTTCAGCTCCTTGACAATGGCTATTGCACTGTCTCTTTTCCAAGCTAAAGATGCCCTACTAGTGAAAAGGCTAAAGGTCTACCAGCTCCAGCTTTCTGCCTCCAGTGGCAGCCATACACTGCTCAGTTGCTCCACAAGGGTCACAGACAGTGTTCATTGTCCCTCATGAGTGCTATGCCTGCTGTTCTGGGACTACCCAGTAGGGCTCCCGCCCGCAACTGCATCAACTGCTTCCATCCCTGTGTGAGTGCATCACTGGAAACCAGCATTCCCATGGAATTATTTAGTTGACTTCTATCCTGGCTGGCTGCACACCCAGACATGGACTTGAAGGGCACAATCCTGTACAAGTAGCTTTTAAGTGTAGCCATAAAAAGGTCTACCCCTCTCTGTGTAACACAGTTTGTCATGCTGGCAGCGATAGGTGTTTCTTCTGTTGAAACTGGCACAGAATTGCAGCTTACATGGATCCCCAGCAGTCTCACATCCAGGCACTCAATCCAGCAACACTGCTGAGAAACAGGGGCCCCTGGATTTTCCATGCTTCCCCATCCTTTCCTTTGCAGCATAGATGCTAAGAGTTGCAATGAGTGTGGTTTATACACAAAAGCTGAAACTGTTACTCTGAACCACTTTTTAAAACCAGCAGTACAAAATATTTTTATTTAGTTAGCACACAAGTGGGCAACTAGATGTTTTGGCTTACAACTCCCATCAGCATAGCTGATGCTGAGGGATCATGGGAGTTGTTATTATTGTCATTAATCTGTTTCTGACTTCTGGATATCCTGTGAATGAAAGCCCTCCAAAATGTCCTGTCCATGATTAGCACAGCCCAATCTATTCAAGCACCCACCCCCAGAAAAAAGGCACAGCATACCACCCCTTGGAGAAGCAGCCACAAAACACCATGAACTGGTCCTCAGTTTAGTGAATGTTTCAAGACCACACAGAAGTTCCCAAGCAACCCAAATGCTTTCCCTTTTTGGACTCAGCAGGGGCCTAGTGAAGTCTCATCTCAACTCCTTTCCCCACCTTTGGTGCCTCTGCATTGCCAAACATGCTGCAAGCACAGACTACCCTGCAAGCACAAATTAAAAGGCCCTAATGGGAGCACCATTAGGTGCACAAACCTTTGGAAGAGGCAGGGATACTGTGCTCGGGACACCCTCTACCCTCTTACCAGGCAGGGTCGATGACTTTGTACCAGTTTGGTGGTAGATTCTCCATCCTAGTGGCCTCATAATCAACATGGTCATCATCATAATCTTCTGCAATAATTTCCTCCTCTGGCTCTAATAGAGAATATTACCAGAAAAAATAAGACAAAAAGCAAGAAATAATTCTCAAAGTGCCTGACCCTGCCCAACTTATTTCAGAAACACAATTCTATCTTCAGGGGCTTTTGTCCTCCCACATACATGCAGCAGCAAGCCCTTCTGCTCCTCCCTTTGCTGAAACTGATTGAAGTTTTCTATAATCTGGATTACTCTATGGATAAGCACTGGTGGTGATGGCTATTGTAGTCCAACTCATCCACAGGATGCCATATTGGGGAAGTCTGGTCAAGACAATAGATTAGGCATCTGTGAATTTAAGACACAGCCTTACCTAGAAAGGCATTCTCTTGCTAGCTAAGAATATTTCTGTACTCACCAGGCTCTACATGTTTCAGCAGGCCTCGCCTGGCCAGGCGGGACTGAAGTGCCACTGGCAGTGGCATCAGGGACAATCCAACTGGATAGATGGACAAATCTCTTCTCCAACCCAATTTCCTGTAGCTTAACAGAGAGGCGGAAAGATGTTATAATGTGTTCTTGTCATTGGGTTTGACTTTTAACCCAACTTTCTAGAAGGGATCCTATGAACATTTCCTTGCCATTTCCTAACTCATTCCTTTCCAGACCCAGGTGGGGAGGGGGGAGAGAGAGAGAGACTTTCTCACCACATCTACACAAAGTCTTTAAATAGCATTTCTGACTCCTATTTCTGCAGTCATAACCCCCAACATTCTTGGAAGTTTGGAAGCAACTACAGCTTCTTGATTCACTTGCATGGCAAACACAGCAACTAATACATCCTTGTTTAGGCCTGGTTTTTGGGTAGTCTTGTGCAAGAAAGCTGTCAATAAATATGGATGTGAAGCACACCTGTGTTTCTGCAACCAGGCCAGACTTCTAATTCTTTATTGCTCTTAGCTTAGGTATGTCATGTTCCTCTTATGCCTAGATTTAGCATTTTGTCAATTTTGTTAAGCAATTTCTCCTTCCAGCTCCTTGAGTCTTCAACCACCTCCATTGCTACATGATTCTTTCAAATCCATTCCCACATCACCAGTACTCAGCCCAACCTCTTCCCTGTTTTATCCATCATATACAACCACCAGCGTAACAGACAAGGACTACTTCTTCTGTGTCCTGACTAACATTGTCATTGTACTACCTATTATTGTAGACAGCATTCTGCAATTCAAAGTTAACAAGTGCTCTGATTTAGAGCTGGGATTAGTATGATTTGCTGCAGTTCGTGAGTTTCTATCTGAATTCATTCTAGCTGCTTCATGTTTCTGCTGAGAGACAGGCCAGGTACTAGCATACACAGGCACAAGTATTTAAAACACTGCTAGATGACATTAGAGGGCATGTGCTCAGCTGCACGATAAGTTCTTGGTCCATCTAGCTCGTGCCTTGGTCATGTCCCAGCTCCAGTACTCCCAGAGGTGGTCAGAAGCTTCCATGACCAAATCCTTCTTTTCCAAAGCCAAAGAAAGCTCCTTATAAATAGAGCACTAGACTGCCGGAGAGAAGAGCTATAGCCGCTCCCTGACATGCTAGATTTCGACGTGCAGGGAGGGCAAAGCATTTACAGCCTCAGTGGGCACCAGTCTCCATCTACCCGTGGGGGAGATTCTCCAACCTTCACTTCACATCGCCCACTCTGTCTTCCTTGCAGAGCTCCCGCCCGCTCCTCTCCAGGAATTCAGCCAACATTTACCTTCCCCGACTTAACGGAGACTTCTTGCCCCTTCGAGACCACCGTCCCCGGGAGATTAACAAGGCTCCCGCCCCCGCCCCGCACATACACGCACGCGACACACTCCAACCAATCCCCCGTCACCGTATAACCGAGCCATCTCCTCACGGCCCGGTTTTGAGCCCTCAGCCCCTTACCGGATTCGATCGTTAGCTAGGGGGAGATCCCGCCGGCTCCAGGGGGTCCACCTCCTTTTAGCCAATCAGAGACGCATTTGCTTTTCCGACAGGAATAAGGCGCATGTTGCGTACGCCGAGAAAACTCCCATCCTGCCTTGCTTCTCCATGGGCTGATTTGCCGGGCCGTGGACACGTGAGGGGATCCATAAGAGAAAAAGAAACAGAGTACTGATTTCCTTTTGAACTGCTGATTCGGGATGGAACAGTTTTCCTCCCCTTAACTACCAACGCAGCGTATCAAACATTCTCGATGCAGAGATGCCAAGGGCTTCTTTGCCCGTCAGTGATGGCGTACTTTAAAATTTTACTTTTTGACCCGAATGAGTATTCACTCTACACTTACCTATCTCTAGGATAGGGAGAACCACATAAGGGACCTTCGGTTGCTTTCCCAGCCAGGGTCGGGTCGCCCTTTCCACGTGCTTCTAGTGGCCAATCAGCGTTCTTCACGTGACCCGGGCTGGTAGTTTCCCATCGAGCCTGCGTCTGAGAGCAATGGAGGAATATGCCCGGGAGCCCTGGTAACCGGGAGGGTGGACTGGTCTCCCCGTCCTTGCCGCACGGGCTGGGGTGGGGGGCTCTCGCTTCTCGGGGCTCTAGCGGGGGAACGAAGACTTCTTCGCGGTGGGAGGGGCGGTCTTAACTATAATAGTTCACCAACTCGCTAGTTCGGTCCAGGCTGGTAAGTACGGGAGGGCTTAAGGGCCAGCTTTTCCCAACTGGGCGCCCTCCAAATGTTTTGGACTGCAGTTCCCAGCATGCCCCCTCACCACTCATGCTGGCTGGGGAGATGTGGGAGCTGTAGCCCAAAACATCTGGAAGGCTCCAGTTTGGGGAAAGCTGCCTTATCACATCTTATTACGGGCATGGCAGTTCTGTGGGGTAGGGTAGGGTAGGGTAGGGTTAGGTCAGGTGAACAGAGGCAACTGGTCCCAAGCCTGCCCAGTGAGGCTGGTGGCAGACACGGGAATTGAACCCAGGTCCTCCAGTCCAAATCTGCTGCTAATGGCTATGCCCCACTGGTTTTTCTTCAGCTTTCTTCAGATGCCCGCAACCAAAAATAAAGCCTGAACCTGGAATAGTTTCTTCAGTACACAGCAACTGCAAAAACAGTTGTTGGCCGTTTACCTGGGAGTAAGCCTGTTTACCTGGGAGTAAGCCTCATTGAGCTCAGTGGTTTTTATTTTGAATAGCCTCATATAGAATTGCACTGTAAGAGATCCACCAGGAAAAATGTGAAGATGCAAGCAAGTTTCTAAATTCAAGAGAACTCAGTGAGGCTGAGAGATAAATTGGCCAGAGATTTCCTCCTATGAGCTTTGTGGCCGAGTGTGGGTATTTTGCAGCAAGAAATTCTTAAACCAAGGTCATTCCATGTTCTGTGCATCTGGATTTGTACTGTTTCCTTATGCTGAGTCTTCTGGGTGATGAGCCTTCTTGAGCATCTTTGGCTCATGGTTTATAAACTTTCATCTCTGCACAAGAATATGTTGTGCACCTCTCACTGCCCATGTGTAAGCTGGGGAGCTAATACAAATACATCTATGGCAAAAGTGGTTATGTTGTCAAATGTGTGATTTGTATTTACAAACTGTAATACAAAAACTGAGGGTTTTGACTGGCTACTTAAAATAAGGTCACATCTGCTTACCTGATGCTCAGTCACATGGAGGCATATGATGGGATTTTTGTACGTCAGTTTGGGTTATGGCATACTGATGTTTAACTTTTATTATGTTTTTGGTATTGTTAATGGAAAGCAGTGTTTACTATTTTGATTTTGTTCATTGTAATAATTTTGTTGTAAGTTGCCTTGGATTGTCTTGAGAAAGGCAACTAAGATACTTAATAAATAAACAAAATGTCAACAAATATAAAGAAAAGGATTTTTACTAGGCATGGACTAGACTAGCTACACCTAGTCAGGAACCCTTTAGATCCTATATTACAGCTCCAATCATCACTAGCCAGCTAGGGACAATAGGAGTTGGACTCTTTAACATCTCGAAGGGGCTGCTTTGGGGGAAGTTGGAATAGGTCATGCCAGTATATTCTAGGAAAAGCAGCCAAGCTGTTAAAAGATCAGGGGCAGGGATCATGATATCTTTGAAGTAAACCTGTTTTTGGCATAAGATCTCTTAAGGCCTTTTCTCTCTGTGCCATTTCTAGATTTGTTCTCCCCAGCCTTACTGTTGAGCCTGTTCTTGGCTTGCTTTTTCTATTGCTTTCTGCAGAAGCAACCCCTGCTCTAACTTCTCTTCTGTATTCACATGGCAGTCCATGGAGGATTGTGGATGACTGTGGTGGTGCCTTTACCATGGGGATGATTGGTGGAGGTGTCTTCCAGGCTGTCAAAGGCTTCCGCAATGCTCCTGTGGTGAGTACCAAACATTTATCCCCTTTTGGGCTTCTATGAGTAGAGCAGTCCTAAAATGGACTGGGGCCCCTGGCTTGGCTTTCTTCTGTTTGCTTTCTTTGCTCTCTTATAGGAGTTCTTCAGGACAGGTATTTGTCCCCTCATCAAGCTGTAATTTGGGCTTTTGAAGGCGTCTGTCTGAGTAGAAGAGCTCTGTGACTGAAGTGGTTTCTTCTTGTTTAGGGTGTCAGACATCGGTTCAAAGGCAGCTTGAATGCAATCAGAGTCAGAGCACCACAGATTGGAGGTAAAAGCTCTTGAGCAGTGGGAATTTGTTTCATTTTCAGAGAGAGCCAGGGTTGTAGTTAAATTGTTGGGTGAATAGGAAGATCTGAGTTCAGGCCTCACTCTGCCTTGAGAGTTCCCTGTGTGACATTGGACCCAGCCTCCTTGCTTTCCACCTAGCTTACCTCTCAGAGTAATCTTTCCCCCACTAACACTGCCAGGACCTTCAATAATGCATTTCAGATACTGCCCTGCATCAATCCAGTTCACCCTGTGCACCAAATAAATTGATATGATACAAGCCAAGAATCTGGGTTTTCCAGAGCAGAACATCAAAATCTTTTGGTGCCAATTATGAATAACTCTGCTTCCAGCTGGTGACTACAATGCTCTCTTTTGTTCTCTGCACAGGCAGCTTTGCAGTATGGGGTGGGCTTTTCTCTACCATCGACTGTGGCCTGGTGAAAATGCGGGGCAAGGAGGATCCCTGGAACTCCATCACCAGTGGGGCACTCACTGGGGCTGTGCTAGCATCACGCAGTAAGTGGTGGTTCATTACTTTCCCAGGTGTAGCATTGCTTGACCTTTCCCTTTGTGCTGAACTAAGGCTTCTTTTCCTTAGGTGGACCATTGGCCATGGTAGGTTCAGCTATGATGGGAGGCATCTTACTTGCCCTGATAGAAGGTGTTGGGATTTTGCTGACCAGATACACAGCCCAGCAATTCCAGAATCGTAAGTTCTAAATTCAGGACCATGGGGTGTCAGTAAAGCAGAAGACAAAGGAACCCAGAATTCTTCTGGAACGGGCTGGGAGCACCTCAGGCTCGAGCCTCTGGTCTGGTTAATGAGGTTCTCCAAATAGCCAACATTCTTTCCCTGACTGTTGATATGTTGGTGTCTTTCCAGTTCTTTCCTGTTCTAAAAAGCTGAAGGTTGCAGTATCTTCCTGTAGCTTTGTTACAGGCAGGAAGAGCTGTAATCCACAGCATGCTCATGCTTTTGGCCCCAGCTGTTTTGCCTTTGGCCCTGCCTACAACTGAAATGTTGCCCTCTCACCCAAGAGCCTTTCCAAAATGGAATGTCATCCTCAGACTGAAAGGGGTTCCACACCTATTCATGGAATGCTGCTTTGCTGGGCAGGCCCACCAACAGGAAGCTCCTTAATGTGTCCCCGCTGTCTGCTTATGGTGCAGTGTTAGTGAGGATTATGTGCATTGGCCTGTGGGTGGAGGATAGAAAGATCCTGCTTTGGGGCAGGAGCAGGGAGTGGAGCAGCTCATTTTGGTCAATTTCCTAGAAGGTTGTTTTAGGATTCTGGTGCCTTCTAGCACAGCTTTCCCCAACCTGGTGTCCTGCAGCTGCCATGGACTACAGTTCCTGCCAGCCTCAGCCTCTGAGGGTGATTATCAGTTTGATGGGAGCTGAAGTCCAGAAGCACCTGGAGAGATCAGGACTAGGCGACAGTGCTCTTGCATTGATCGCAGAAAGCTCTCACTCTGGCTTCCATGTTCATTAAGGCATGGAAGGCTGTGCATGGAGGGACAGCACCACTTCGCAGCAGCAGGCACTGAATTTTGTAGGGTAACCTAACCCAGGGAACCCACTTGAGAGAAGAGAAGCCCATACCCAATTCTCTTCACAGCACTTCTTTCATCAGTGGCACACAGTGTGTCTAGCTCTGTTTTTAGCATCTATGGCTCATTACTTTTGCCTTTGCAAGTGTTTGACTGCCCTTTTTGAAGAAGTAAATAAAAGGCTGCCTTTGGTGACAGTGTCAAACCTCCCTCCAGCCTTTACAGCGAGATGGATGCTATAATGTACACAGGTGCTTATCATTCCCCACCCTCTGCAAGATCTAGATCTTCCACACCCACCACTTTTATCCCAGCTGTGGCATTTTGCTAGTGGTTCTATAAATTCATGTAGTGGTTACACTCCCTTCCCACAGTGTCTGGCACCCACCTCCTTTTCCTCTTCTTTTTTTACAGGTTTAGATTTCAGTCTACTCTGAGTGTTTTTGAAACAAAAGTTGGGATTTTTCACATTATTTAATGGGTCACCCTCACCTAAATCCACATTACTCCTGGCCGCATCACAGCATGCGCTAATGTTTTCTGTCCTCCAAAAGAGTTGTACTCAACTGCTGTAACCAGGAAGTGATGCCACTCCTGCCTTCTGTTTGTCGTAACTGTTCATCCTTCTTTATTTCCCAGCCAACCCCTTTGGAGATGATCCCAGCCAGCTGCCTCCCAAGGATGGCTCACCACCTGCAGGATACCCAGGCTATGGACATTATCAGTGAAGCCCTTTGGGGCCAGGGATTCTTCTATTTTTGCAGGGATGGGGCAGGAATTTCCTCCTGAAGTTACTCAAGACCAGCACCCTACAGCACAAACAAACAGCATGCAAGGGATTTGATTCGAGTTTTCTTAAAGGGGTGGGTGGGATTAAGGAATATTTGAGCAGTGTAATCTACCTCTTTGTGGGAGGTTTGGGGTCATGGAGTGACATGCCTCAGAATTAGTTTCATGTGCTGAGGAGACCAGAGCCTACACAGAGTGAATGACTCCAGATTCTAGGCTCACACTTCTCAGCCTGTCTGTTCTGAGGGTGCAGTAACAATGAACTGACTGTGACAAAGGACTTTAGAAGGGTTCTCTCTTGATTTACAGGTGCAGTGGGGTCCTCCTCCTCTTGTGGGTTAGCATACAAAAAAAATGTAGGCTGAGTGGTCTGTGCTTTGCTTTCCCAAGTTTTATATGTAGGTAAGGGGGTGTAACTGTAGGAAGCAGAAGCTGTGCCAGTCCAGCAAGAAGCACAGAAGTGTGTCTCAGATGGGGCTGAGGTTTTGTGCTGGGTTGGATCTCTAGTTCCTGAGCTACCAAACCAAATGCAACCCTGCAGGGCATAGTAATAATGCAACCCTGCAGGGCATAGTAATAATGCAACTGGTGGACTGCATTTGGTTTGAAGGGTCACAGGTTGTGCAACCCAGCCTTCAAGCTAAATTTGGTGCACCAGCCCCCAAGTTCCTAACCAAGGCAAGTTTCCACCCAACATTCTGAAAGAATCCTTACAACTGGGGATGCAGAATGATCTGAAGACTGATATGACCCTTCACATCTAAGTTAGTCTGCCCTGATGCTCAGTGAGAACTCTGGACAAAATTTTATCTGCTTAGGATACTGGTGCCCAGTGGGACATGCACCCTCACTGATCGTACAGAGACCTATAAATATAGGATTTTTTTAAAAAAAATCCTTTTTAAAGTGAATTTGTTACGATGCTCATTAGATGCTCAGTAGGGGTGCTGACCTGCATTATATATAGCGAGGTCCAATACAACCTATTGTCTGGACTGCAGATCCCCAGATCTTTGGGTTTTACTTGTATTTTGAGATCATTTTAAAGAAAAAATTTATGTATTGTGTGTTACAGGTATAAATACAAAGTGACTATTTGGCTACGGTCCTGGAAAGTTAGATAATTGCCAAAACGGTGGGGTGGGGTAGGAAGGTGCGAGCAGCTGTGTGCCTTGCCTGAGGATGAATGGGTGGGTGGGCAGGTAGGGTGTGAGCTTATGTGCTGGGAAAGTAAAATAGACGAGCCTTCTCTCAGACAAATGTGGCAAGCCTTTGATCCCATGAGCAAAGAGCATCCTCTGAAAAGACAGCAAAGACCAATCTTGGGTGATTGGATCTTTCCCCAAAGCAGTCCATTGAGTGATGTGGCTTCTTCCATGTCCTCCGCCTGCTGTATCATCTTCCCCAGCTGCAATAGCTGGCAGTCACAGCACAGTCCTTGACCACTTTCAGATATCTGCCCACTTAAAAGATGGATTTTTTGTTTTATCAAGCTTCAGTGCCTTGGGTGGATCTGAAAAGCAAACCAGGATAAGTTGTCAAATGGAGAGTGGAGTAATCTTCATTTAGCTATCTAGAAGACCTGTGTAACAAAACAACCCACAGGCCTGTAAGGCAAAGTAGGTAGTTGGGAAGCAGGAAAGGAAATGATGCAGTGCACCTATTTGCCCTGCATGGGATTCATCCAGGGGGTGGGGGGTGTGAGGGGCTAGTACCTTGGTCATTTTGACACGATTCCCTTGTGAGCACATCCAGCCTGAATTGTCAGGCAATGCTTTGCACTCCTCATCAGCCAGACAGGGGTCCATGTCACACCACCACTTCCCTGTTATGATGGAGGCTGCAGAGTAGAAATAAGCATTGGTTCTCACTCCTGCTTGCTCCTGCACCTGTACACTGCCTCCTTTACCCTGCCCCACATGGGGCATCAGTTTTGCCAGTTCCCTAGATCCATCCAGAGATTTTACATTAGGGAAAGATGCCAGGATCAGGAACAGATGAAAAGCCTCTTTATTTTTGTCCATGCTGTAAAAATTCAGTTGCCCTTGCCATATATAAACCAGATAAATTTAAACTGAAATTTGTACCTGCAAATTTGTATCTTAAAGTCTTATTAGAGTCTATGCAATTCAGGCTAACAAAATGTCAGTCTGGTTGACTCTCAATAGCCACTTCTACAGGCTCTTATTCCCCTGCATTTTGCCCAGGGGACCCTGTACAAAGTTTAACTCTTTCAGTGCCCTTGTGTCTTTATTTCTCATGAAAGGGCCTGAAGTTTCAACCTCTTTCAATTGTTCCCTGGATCCCTTTTTGTGTATACCTATCTCCACCAACATCCTGATGCTTCCCTTTACAAGTAAATGGTTCCTTTCATGCTCATTCGGTGTTCTCATCCCACTTTGAGCATCTCTTCCATTTTCTCCTGAACTTCCTTCCTTCCTTCCTTCCTTCCTTCCTTCCTTCCTTCCTTCCTTCCTTCCTAGGGGGTTCTTGGGAGGAGGCCATAGTTCCTGGCACTTACTGTCCACACAGGAAGGTTTGCCACGAGTTGTCCCAGCTACTTTTCCTGGGAGGCAGGAACACTGGATAGTTTGAGACCGTTCTTCAATGTGGTTGCGGTTGCAGCAGCGGCGGACAGCAATCACCTTGCAGGTACCTCCACCTTTGGTGGGAAGCAAGTAGAGAGTAAACATTGGAGAGGAGGAAGCCACAAAGACCTTTCTTTTGCAGCCTGGCAGCAGGGTTTCTTGCTCTCCACTTTTGTTAGCTACTTCAATGGCTTGTGAGAGCAACAATTCTAGTCCCGGTGCTGTAGGCAAATTTTCATCTTCCCAAGTTCTGTCTTTGTGCTGGATTCAAATGCCCATTAAAAGCATATCATAGCATATTCCCGACCACATCTAAGCATCAGTTGTCTGAAATCTGATGCCAATTTTATGTGTTAAGCACTTGTGTGGAGTTGTGTAACCAGCCCTGCCCTGCAGGACCCGAGGAAAGGATTGCCTTTACTCTGACAACTGTTCCTTTTGAGGAAAACGGCCTTGCATACACTTTAAGAATCAAGGGCCTACTTGATTCCTTTCCTTTCAATTCCTTTCTATATAGGAATATAGAAAACTGCCTTATACAAGTTCCTTCTAGCCCTGTGTTATAGTCACTGACTGGCAGTGGCTTTCCAGGGATTCCAGCAGCATCTTTTCCTAGCCCTACCTGAAGATACTGGGGATTTGAATCCAGAAGCATACCAGTGGCTGGGCCATATACATGCATATATATATGATGGGTGTATATAGAATGACTACTGGAACTGCCTAATAAGTGAAACAGTGGTATCGGACAGCAAGCCTATGGTCTGCCTTTTCCTAGCAGTGTGGCTTAGGTCAGCTAAATGAAGCACAGAAACTACTTACTGATCACGGGGATTTGATCCATTGCAGTCTGGTACCAGTACTGATCATGATGGTGCTGTTGTGTGTGAATGGGGAACTCCTGTGTGCAGATTCTGTGACACAGAAGGGTGGCACAAACCATGAAGATTGCTGTTGCAGAATGGCTCATTGTGGTAGGTCTGCAGACGGGAGTGGGGATAAAATCCCATTAATTGACCCACTTGTGTTCATTTATCCACAGCTTTGCAAAATAGTTCTACCATGAAGAAAGCATTGATACTAAAGTTGGTTCCCAGTTCCTTATTTTGTATCTGTTTTTGCTATAATTGACTTGATGTTGCATAAAAAAAGCTCAGGACTAGATGCAACTTTATGCCATCTGACAGATACTCTTGGATGTGCCAGCCTCATGTATTCTAGCCTTGAGCCCATTTTTTTTTTTTTTTTTGACAGAGAAATGATTAATGAACATACCATTTCATAGAATCCTAGAATAGCAGAGTTGGAAAGAGCAAGGAAGGCCATCAGGTCCAACCCCCTGCTGTTGCAGGACACCAATTTACACCATCCCTCTCAGATGAATGTCCATTTTCTTTCTGAAAGTCTCTGGTGTGGGAGAGCCCACAACCTCTCTAAGCAACCACTGTCCACTGTCATATTGCTCTGAGTGAGGAAATTTTTCCTGATATCTAGCCCGAATTTGGTTTGCTGCAACTGTACTCTGATATGAGTGAGATCTTGTCCTTTCTCTTTGTGACAGACTTTGGGGTACTTACAGAATGATATTATATCTCCCCTCAGACTTCTCAAGGCTGAGCATACCCAGTTCTCTCAGTTTTTCCTCATAGGGCAGTGTTTCCAGACTGGATAATTTGTGGCCCTCCTCTGGACACTTTCTAGTTTTCTGCATCTTTCTTAAATTTTGGTGCCCAGAACTGGACACAGTATTCTAGATGAAGTTTGACTAGTGAACAGTATAGGGGAACTATTACTTCTTCTGATTTGGAGTAATGCTTCTATTAATGTATCCTAAAATAGCACTTGTCCTTTTTGCGACTGCATCGCATTGTTGGCTCACATTTAGTCTCATCCACAAGAAGTCCAAGGTCATTTTCAGTTCTGTTGAGTCATATATTCCCCATCTTGTATTGACACATTTGGTTTCTTTTTCCTGGGTGGAGAGGTTGGCATTTGTTCCTGTTGAATCTTACTTTGTTGCTTTCAGTGCAGTGTTCAAGTTTATCACAATCTCCCTGAGTCTTCATTCTGTCTTCCAGAGTTTTGCTATTCCACCCAGTTTTGTATTGTCTGAAAATTTGATTATCATTCCTTGTACTTTGGCCATCTAAATCATTAATATGTTGAAGAGCACTGGACCTAAGACTGAACTCTGCAGCACCTCACTAGTTACCTTTCTCCAGCTTGAGAAGGTGGTGGAATTTGGAAGTAAATTCCAAAACCTTCTGTTTGGAAGTAATAGAGTCCTTTGTGGACTACATTATGTGGTTGTTCTCAGAGTTTGGATTTGATTTCCAAAGGTTTGGGTGACAAGTCTCATTGTCCTGGGATCCAGGGAAACATGGCAACACAGATATGAAACACATTCTCATATGCCACCCACCCCACCACCAAAATACGTTGGTGCTGGAGGTTTAGGAATATGGTAGTATTTTGTCTTCATTCACACGCAAGAACAAACTTCTTGCCTTTTTTCAATAACGGCATATGCACTATTAGGAAAGACTGCCCAGATTTGAAGAACCCAGAGGGCCTATGTGGATTCCCACATGGATGTCGCATCTTTGTAGGGAAATTAGTACACAAACCATTCATACACCATTGAAAGTGCACATGTGCATGTATTATGGCAACTTCTTGTTTCGTGGTTGTTTGCCATTTGTCCATGTGCTAATACAAAACAAATGTACTTGTCACATGAGATTGGTCTGAAAAAATAAGCACATACAATTGTTTTTATTAATGTCTGAACATACATGTTTGAGGAGAGCAGTGGAACCCAAGATATTCCCAAGGTGTGGTCCACGTTGGAAGCTTCCAGCACACCAAAGAAATAAGGATGCTGTGACTCCCTTGGTGTCCCTTGGACTCACAAGGCAGTGGCAGCTACCTGGGTGACACTCACCGAGGAGTGTGTCACAAACCATGGGAGAAGCAGAATACATTCATTCCATTCTTGCTATTCTGTAGCTCTTCAAAGCAGAACTCATTGGTGGGTTGGCTATGAGGCAGACTCCTTGCACCCAGCCGATTGCTGATGCCCTTCTGCATTCAGCTGGTGATGTCAAAAGGGAGACTTGACTGACAGGAAAGGTTAAGGCTGGGGTTGCTGCCTGGCTTTTCATAGCAGCCCCCAGAAAGGGGTGCAAAGCCCTGTTTGCTCTTAACTGTTGGGCCACTGCCAAATGTAAACTGACAGTGCTAAGAAGGATTGTTGCCAAATATCCTTTGCTTGTTCCCTTTAGCTGCCATGCTAATGCTAGGTGGTGCTTCCTCAGTCTTTTCTACTCTGATGGTGAATGAAAGAGTATATTTTGCATTAGCCTCTACCATGGCAATATTTGCACTGCTCTGGTCTGCAGCACACCATTTATGTTTGAAAGTAAGAATGCAGGTTAACAACTATCTAAAACTGTTGGTTAAATAGTTTTGCATCTTAAGGAACAGAATGGTGTTTAAATGTAAGGTTCTTTTCCTTATGACTATTACACTGCATTTCTATCCCACTTTTTCCCCTCTTGTAAGAAGAGAACACAAGCTGGCTTGGGTTTCTCACAACAACCTTGTGAGGAAGACTAGGCTGAGAGTGATTCGTTATCCCAAAGTCAACCAGTGAGCTTCATGGCTGAGTAGTGACTATAACCTGCATCTTCCAGCTCCCCAGCCCAATACTCTTAACTGCCACACCACACTTATTGGCTTACCTTTTCCTTTAGAAATGCATGCTTTGGTTCTGTATCCTTTTCATTTTAAATAATCAGAAAGGATAATTATAGTAAATCTTAACCAATGGTGCATGCTCAGCCTTACTTGACCCAGATTATCTGTGACTCCTGCTTTGCAAATACTAAAAAGCACTTTGATAGACTCCGGGGATTTGCGAAAAGAAAAAGTATACCATGTAAGGCTGCCTGATTGTCCCTGCTGTAGAATGTACTAGCTCCAGCAATTGCATCTCTTCGTTATACTTAATTCAATGTCTGACTATGTCCCGCTGCACAGAATTGTGGAGTCGCTATTGCTTTTGGGATATGCAGAAAGAGGAACTGGTATAATCACAGCATGAGAATGAATCAGGAGCAAACTAGTTGTCATCAAAATAAAATCATGCACATTTATTTCCATTAAATGAATCCCATTATTTTGCCCTTCCCTGTCTGTTCTCCATCGCTCCTGCTATTGTTCCCACTTCTGTCATCAAGACCTGCATTGTAAGTTCCTTGCAGGAAGGGATTTGTCTTTTTCTGTAAATGATGTTACCCATTTGATGTTACCAAGGCACTGACATGTGTCCTTGAGTGCTAATGTCTTGAGGAATGGAAAGCATTGTCCACTGGTCCCCTTTCTTCTGAGCCGATTGCCCGACCCTTCAACCCCCCCTTTTCTCATCAAGTGCAAGGAGACTTACCTGTGACACTGTCCCTGGTGCTGAAGTTTTCTCACCCCTCTGTCCCAGCCATGGAGGGATTCCTTGACTCCTGAAGCATCTTCTGCCTCGTTCTGACTATCTGTTCTGCTACTCGGGAGAGAGTTGGGGGCTGAGGGCAGAAGCACTGAGCACAATGTCCTGGAATCAAAGTAGCAGTTCTGGCAGCTTTGCTTGCCCTGTTCGCACTCCACCCCCACTCCTTGCAATCAGGCAACTCAGCTACTCTCCCATCCAGATTTGGGGATGGAACCAAACGTCCTGGCTCCCGGCCTTCCTTCTGTAACCCAGCAGATGTCTCAGTGTTTGTGTGAGCTTTTGAATCTGCCTATTCTTCAGCTTCTGGGTTTGACTGATCTGTGTGCGTGTTAGTTATCCAGGCTGTGTCTCTTTGCGCTTCTCCCTTATACTCCCTGTCCAAACAGCCCTCCTAACACACCCACACAAGGCCTCCTCCTACAGACTTGGCATCTCAGCCCCACTCTCCTGGGGAGAGGAGCCCAGGAGAGAACTTTGCCAGGTTCTTTTTTCTTGTCTTCACTGTTTCTCACTTTGGGACGACGTGTTAAATGTTGGAGCCACATAAGATGGAACTTTGCATGCAGGCAGATAGAGCCCTATGGCTGTTTGAGTCTGACATCCAAGAGCATAAACCCTGCTAAAGTCTTTCTGTTTAAAGGAACACATCTGAATACTCTGTGCTGACTGGAAAGGCACCTATTTTGTGCTGTGTAAGGATTGGTGGCACAAAGTTTAAGGGTAACATTTGTTTTTCCCAGGCAGCACTATTCTTTGTGTGTCTGCTCATGAGTAAGCCACACTGCAGCAGTCTTCAGACATAAAAGCCAAAGCTTAGCGCTTTGCCTGCCTACTCAGAAGTAAGCCAGAAAAATGGGGCACAAACCAAAGCCACAAAAAGTGACTTTTAAAACCAAGTCTCTGGTTTCAACATCTCATTACAGGACCACTTTACATAATCTTGGTAAGATCCAGACCTGTCATTCCACCAGTGGGATGATACCCCATGCAGAACAGAACCTTCTCCTATAGCAGCCCCCTCTACCACATGCCCTCCAAATCTGTCTTTTCACATTCACTGGAGAGCTTTGGAGGGCAGATTGAAGGTGCAGGTGGCAAGGAGAGGATGCAGACAGTACCATTATGTAAGTGGTTTCCCTACACTGATGGAAAGGCAGACCCAGCCCCTTTAAAGAGCAGGATATTAATATATGTAATTAGTTTATGAATGTCTTTAAATCCCCTCTTAGGAGATCACTGACCAGAGTTAAGAGGGGGACTTTCCTGCACAATGCTGAAAAAGATTGCTTTTCTTTAGAACTCGGCAGGGAAACCCTGGCTTTTAACTCCAGTCAATCATTGGAGATAAGAGTTGGGGTTTCTGTACCAAGCTGGAGGGAGAAATGGCTGGATCTGCAAAAGAAGCCAGAAGGTCAGAGGTTCTAGAGCAACAAGGATTAGATGCTCACCCTTTCTCTTGTAGCCTTGCTTTGATCTGAATACACACGTGCAGGAGTAGGTTATGTGTATGTGGCTACATTTTGGGACACACGAGTTGCAAAGGTGTAATTCCTGATACATCATTGCCCACATCTCTGTTTTCTCAACCGAAGCCCCAAAGATGGGTGCTGCTAAATGTTCATCTGTCACGGTCCATCTCAGCCATGCTTCCCACTGCCCATAATGTGCCAGGCAGTGCTCTTTCACCAAATGTGGGTGGAGGTTGCAGATGCTAGTGATGGAGAGGGAAGGGCATCTGTGAGGGCAGAGCTGTTTCTGCTGGCCTCGTGCATGGTAGAGGTGGTTGCCCCATTATCAGTGTCAAAATAAGATCCAGCTGCATGTCGTGATCGGCTTCTGCCCATGGAGAGCATGCTGGTGGTCACCTGCAGCCTATTTCTGTGTGGGTTATCATGCCTTTTAGGCACATGTCTTTTACTTGTACTGTAGAAATCCATTTCTACTGATGACCACAGTACAACTCATAACTGTCAGCAGAGGCTTTGACGTCAATTCAAAATGAGGGTGTGAGGGCATAAGGATGACAGTGTCTTCCCAGCTCAAATTGAGGTCTGCTCCTGACCCAACATTCCTGAAGTGAGAACAGTGATAGAAAGGGTGTGTGCAGGGAGTGTGCGCACAGTTTATTAACTAGGCCAGGGATGAATACATACAGGCAGTTCATTTGCTTAATGAGGCCTTGTGAAGTATGTGTCTTATGAAGAAAACAGGTTGATTGCTGAAAAACATGAATTCTTGCTGGTGTGGGAGCCAGAAATAGACAAGTGTGGTAGCTTCATAAAACCCAGGGGAAACTGACTCGTCTTAGCCATGGTTGAATTTGAGTTTGGTTCTTTCAGCCTCTGAACACATGAGGCAAGAGGGTATTGTTCCTCTGAGCATATTGGCAGAAGACAGAATTTCACTCTGTCCCAAGCCATCCGGGATTTGAAGGTGAAACGTCCTCCTCAAAATGTTGATGGCTTGTCTCCTGCTATCAGAACTATGGAGGCAGGTTAGAAAAATTGCTGGCTGAACATCATAGGTGCAGAACTTCCGTTAGCCCAAGGGCCAAATTCTACCTGGGAGAAGCTCTTGGGGGCTGCATTCCAGTGGTGGGTGGGGTCAAGTACAAAGAGGAGCAGTGCCAAAAATACCAGCATGTCCTTTTAAAAATCTCTTATTGCTGATAACTAAGCCATGTGGAAAGCAATGTAATTTTTTAGAATGGGGAAGAAATCTCACTCAAGCTGAGAAGCCAAGTGGTTGGTGGCCAGAAGAACGGCCTTCTGTATGTACACTGAAGTGGATAACAGAGCAGTTCTCTATTAGAGAGGCTGAAGGGCTATGGAATAAGGCAGAAATCCTCTACTGCAGCTGAAAGCAAGATAAGGTAAATAGTCTAGCTGTTTTAAACAGGATTCTGTACTTCCAAGCCTGCAAGGTAGAGCAGACTGTGAGGCATTGTATATGCTATATTGTACTTTAGAGGTAGAGCTGCCACCAGCCATGAAATTAATAGCAACTGCATGAGCAAGTGCAAATCAAGACATGAGTTGTACCTAGAAAGAACGGATCCTTTCCCAGAGATTCCTTTGATCTCCTTGAAGTTGGGTTAGACTGCACCAAGTAGTTTGGAAGGCTACATAAAACCATTCCAGGCTATGCAAAAGAAATCAACCCCAGTTTCCAACTGAGCATCTTTATTCAAAAACCAAGCAGAAAGATTCAGTAATCGCCTGTGGCTTTTAAAATAAAACTAAAAACAGGGATGATGAACTAAGAATATACTTATCAGGTACCTGAACCCAAAGAATAACTCATCAAAGCAGCTTGCAAACACTAGGAGGGAAAAGACCCACCTGGGGCTTTGCAGAAGGCAAAAATCTAGTTTTGAATAAGTACTTTGAAGGCGGCAGGATTTCACAAGGTATTTCTGTGGAGGGCAAGAAACCCACAGAGAACCTGGAAATTCAAACTGATCAGTCAATAGCCTATAATGAGCTGATCATGTAGCCTCCAGGTGCATCATTGGAGTTGGGGGAAATGAAGAGTGTCTAGCAAAACAGATTGATGCTTGGTCATTTCTGAAATTCCTTTTTGGCTGGTGAGGGTTCCAGTAAAGGAGGGGGACCAAAGGCTGCGTTTGTTACACCAGCAAAATAGCTTGGGTGCACCAGCTGAGCACTCCTCCACCACAGCTGTTCCGTGGCAAAGACACCCCGGTGCAACTGCTAAAATGCAGCAGAGTGGTGGGTGGGAGGGGGTAGCTCAATGGAAGAGCACATTTACCGTATCTCCCGGGGTCCCAAACGATCTGGATTTGAGATCACCAACCTGCTTGGCATCTACCTATGGCATCTGTGGATCTTGGGCTATACGTTATCCAAGAGGAAGCTTTGTTTTGTGTCTGTTGGAAATTGGAACACTGCTTTTATAAGGGTTTGGTTAATTCCATTAATTGCTGGTGGGGCACTGCAGCTATTACTTCTGTTATGCATCTGTTTTCGTGATGTCCAATAACTGCTTCCTTTTGGCAGGAGGTCATTAATGCAAAAAAAGTTTATACAGGAACAATTCTTAATATTCACTGATGTATTTAGTCTTTTAAATTATTCATGGAAATTAAAAAATGGAAAGAGAAGTGGATTCACTGTGCCCTTTTGATAACAGAACTATAGGTGGAAAATTCAAATAGATACTTATTTGGAGATTTGGTCCATTAAAAAAAAGTGTATAATTGCTATAAAATTTTATGCATTTCATACAAATGCATGTATATTGTTGTTGTTAGTTGCAAAGTCGTGTCCGACCCATCACGACCCCAT